>NC_091299.1:54870291-54968960 GCF_038502225.1 Cherax quadricarinatus | reverse complement strand
TGCCTACTTTTTCCTATCATGCTTCCCCAAGAAAAGGCTTATCCCCTTTTCTCCGTGCCCCCCGCATCTGTGATCCTCAGTTCCTTCCAGCAGAAATTTCCTTTAAAACCCTTTTCTCCTGTCTTCCCCCCTTTTATTTTTAGACTCTGCCTTTTTAGTGTAAAGCAATTTTCTCCCAAACCCCTTCCCCCATGGGAACTCTTCATCCTCTCCCTTTCCCACTTTTCCCGGGTCTTTTTTAATCTCAACAACCCCTTTCCCGCCCCTTGACACGTTTCCCTTTCCCGCCAGACTAACACTCTGCACTAATCTGTTCATACCTTCTCCTCTACAGATGTTCCTGGTTCACTCATTTCTTGCTCCTCCGTCCTTTTCAATATTTGAAAAACGGGTCGATCTTTTTTGACAGATTAGGGAGCAAAAAATAGTTGGGGCTTGCCGACACTAAAAGTTTTTTTCGTCACGTCAGAACCAACCCATCCATTGACTTTTCTGAAAAAACCCCCCTTCCTACTCCAACTCGAACAGTCCCGTTTAGTTGAACCTCTAAACACAACTTTTTTTGTAGAACCCTTTAGCCCTGGCTTGTCTCTGTAGATGTTTTTCCCACTACATTGTAAAATGCTCCAAACTTGAACACCTGTGACTTAACCTGAACTATTTTTTCTTTTTTTCTTCTTCTCTTTCCTTCTTCTTCTTCTTCTTTTTCTTCCTTCGCAACAGCATTAAATGTGGGAGATAAGTTTAAAGCAACTGCTCTCCCGATAGCTCGAGTTGAGTTATCTAATAAATTACACAAAACCAATGTGCTAACACTATTTGATCAAGGCTCACAAAGGTCCTTCATAAGAAGATCAGTGTTGCAGAAACTGAATAAACAACCCTATGCCTAAGTACAGTTAGATATAGCTGGTTTTTTCCACAATTCTGGTAAACAGACATATGACCTAGCCAGAATCACTGTTGGTCTAGGAAACAGGAAAAAGACAGTAGAAGCTGTGGTAGTAGATGATTTGCCTAAGTCTGTGCAGATCCAGGGATTAAAAGAAACAGTTGCAGCACTGAAAGCAGCTAAGGTCAAGTTAGCCTGTCCTGACATACAGACGGACACTATTAGTCCAATTGATTTAATCACTGGAAGTGATTATTATCACTGTTTTGTGCAAAATATAGTACGTAAACATGATGTTCACTTGCTGAAAACAGGAGGAGGCCACATGATATGTGGTCCCATTCCCTCTCAAAGTGGGAAAGAAGCTGATATTGATTCAGTGGAAAATGTACTAGTTACAAGAATAACCGCTGATCATGTACCACAGCAAAAATTATCATTACTGGAAGAAATGAATGAACCAGTTGATAAGTTGTGGGATTTAGATCTGATAGGTATTGATGCAAATAAACCAAGTCCACATGAGTCTCAGACTTATAACCAATATTTGGACACAGTCAAATATAAAGATGGACAGTATTGGGTTAGGTTACCATGGAAATTAAATCCACCACATCTGCCTAGCAATTATCGCATGGCTTTCGGACAGATGAAAGCACAAATACATGAGCTCAGGAAGAATCCAGAGCTACTGACTGTCTATGATAATGTCATACAAGAACAGTTGGACAATAAATTCATTGAGGAAATAGTCGAAGACAAGTTGAAGACAGACGCTCATTATCTCCCGCACCATGGAGTCAGAAAAGATTCTGAAACCACTCCACTAAGTGTTGTATATAATTGCAGCGCACGTGCAAATAAGGATGTAGCAAGTCTTAAAGACTGTCTGATGACTGGACCCTCACTAACTGAGAAGCTTGGAGATGTGCTTATGAAATTTTGCACAAACCCATATGCCTACACGGCTGATATTTCCAAAGCTTTCTTAAGAGTAGGACTACAAGAAATAGATAGAGATTATACTCGATTCTTGTGGCCTAAAAATCCACATGATCCTCAAAGTCTAGTGAAAACTTATCGTTTCAAATCAGTATTATTTGGTGCAACATCCTCTCCATTCTTACTAGAAGCTACTCTAAATACACACTTGAAGAAATCTGAAAGTCCCTTCAAAGAAATCTTAAAGAAAAGTTTCTATGTGGACAATCTTCAAGGTACTGTAAATAAAGAGGAGGATTTGAAATCCTTATACAGAGAAGCTAACAAGGAGATGAAAGAAGCAAATATGCCTCTAAGGATGTGGAATACAAATTCAATGCAATTAAGGGAACTTATCAAAGAAGATTTCCCTGAAGCTGAAATTCCTGATTGCAACAATATGCTGGGACTTAATTGGAACATACAGGAAGATACTTTGAGTCTCAAAAAGATAAATAATAAATCATGCAGTACACTCACTAAACGTAGTTTACTGTCAGAGGTATCACAATGTTTTGATCCTCTAGGACTCGTCTCACCAATTACCATAAAAGGTAAAATACTTATGCAAGATGCATGAAAGCTCAGAATTGGATGGGATGAGAACTTGCCTCTAGAAATGAGTCAAGCATGGGATGAAATATCCAGGGAGTTTAAGCAACTTCATCAAATTAAATTTCCCAGACAAATAGGTCAAGAGGGAAACAATTACACATTACATGTGTTCATAATAAGCGTGTATGCACCTGGAGAAGAGAGGAATGCAGAGGAGAGAGAGAGATTTTGGGAGATGTTAAGTGAATGTATAGGAGCCTTTGAACCAAGTGAGAGAGTAATTGTGGTAGGGGACATGAATGCTAAAGTAGGAGAAACTTTTAGAGAGGGTGTGGTAGGTAAGTTTGGGGTGCCAGGTGTAAATGATAATGGGATCCCTTTGATTGAACTTTTATAGAAAGGGGTTTAGTTATAGGTAATACATATTTTAAGAAAAAGAGGATAAATAAGTATACAAGATATGATGTAGGGCGAAATGACAGTAGTTTGTTGGATTATGTATTGGTGGATAAAAGACTGTTGAGTAGACAGGATGTACATGTTTATAGAGGGGCCACAGATATATCAGATCACTTTCTAGTTGTAGCTACACTGAGAGTAAAAGGTAGATGGGATACAAGGAGAATAGAAGCATCAGGGAAGAGAGAGGTGAAGGTTTATAAACTAAAAGAGGAGGCAGTTAGGGTAAGATATAGACAGCTATTGGAGGATAGATGGGCTAATGAGAGCATAGGCAATGGGGTCGAAGAGGTATGGGGTAGGTTTAAAAATGTACTGTTAGAGTGTTCAGCAGAAGTTTGTGGTTGCAGGAAAGTCGGTGCGAGAGGGAAGAGGAGCGATTGGTGGAATGATGATGTAAAGAGAGTAGTAAGAGAGAAAAAGTTAGCATATGAGAAGTTTTTACAAAGTAGAAGTGATGCAAGGAGGGAAGAGTATATGGAGAAAAAGAGAGAGGTTAAGAGAGTGGTGAAGCAATGTAAGAAGAGAGCAAATGAGAGAGTGGGTGAGATGTTATCAACAAATTTTGTGAAAATAAGAAAAAGATTTGGAGTGAGATTAACAAGTTAAGAAAGCCTAGAGAACAAATGGATTTGTCAGTTAACCCTTTGAGGGTCGACAGGCCCTCTCCGAAACTCGTTCTCAGGGTCAGCCAAATTTAAAAAAAAAAAAATTATTTTCTCTTATGAAAAGATAGAGAATCTTTTCCCGATCATAAAGACACCAAAAGTTTGAAATTTGATAGAAAACTTACGGAATTATGCTCTCGCAAAGTTAGCGGTCTTGGCGATGTTTACGCATCAGCGATTTTGCCCACTTTGAGCCCCATTTTCGGCCAATTTCACTGTAGTAGTCGACAAAAAACATGAATATTTCGCTAGAACTCCATTTTTTCTATCGAATGGGTGCAAGAAACCACCCATTTATGAAATTCAACTATCCAGTACAGTGGTCAGAATTTAGCAATTTTGCCAATTTCACACAAATTTCAAAAGATGCCAATTTCCGAATAGGGTCCAGAATAAACAAGAAAGACATTCCTGGCACTAAAATGATATTTCCTCTAGTCATTAGTCACGTCTCGAGGCTCCTCTTATATTCTTTTGCTTTCCACTTTGAATTTTTATTCTCACAAAAAATATAAGATTTACTGTTATGCAGACTACTGCATTAGTGTAAAAAATGGTATAAAAATTATTGGTGCACTTGTGAAAGAATATTAGACTCACCAGCTGACGTGTAGTGCACGCTTGGCACGATTTGTTTACTTTTGAAGTTTGGTAAAAATCGAACATTTCTGCTACTTTGAGCTCAATTTCAAGGCACCTTTCATTGTAAAACCAGTCAAAATCATCTGAATTTCTGTAATATGTCTTCCATTCTATAAAATGAGACCAAGAAAACTAGAATACAACAATAAATACCATACGAAAATACACTGCAAAGTCGCTGATTTATTCCAAAAAAATGGTCAAAGTTTTTTTTTTCTCATTATGCACTGTGTGCTGCAGGATTTTTTTTTGACTGTGCACACTGACCACATAGACCCATTCTTTCATATGAAGGCCTACCAGCTTTCTCCCACTAGATTTGAGGCCGCTAGAATTTATGCGTACTAGTACGTCAAAAACCCCTACGTGTAAGACGTACTAGTACGACCAAAACCCTCAAAGGGTTAAAAATAGGAGAGGAGAGTTATTAAATGGAGAGTTAGAGGTATTGGGAAGATGGAGGGAATATTTTGAGGAATTGTTAAATGTTGATGAAGATAGGGAAGCTGTGATTTCGTGTATAGGACAAGGAGGAATAACATCTTGTAGGAGTGAGGAAGAGCCAGTTGTGAGTGTGGGGGAAGTTCGTGAGGCAGTAGGTAAAATGAAAGGGGGTAAGGCAGCTGGGATTGATGGGATAAAGATAGAAATGTTAAAAGCAGGTGGGGATATAGTTTTGGAGTGGTTAGTGCAATTATTTAATAAATGTATGGAAGAGGGTAAGGTACCTGGGGATTGGCAGAGAGCATGCATAGTTCCTTTGTATAAAGGCAAAGGGGATAAAAGAGAGTGCAAAAATTATAGGGGGATAAGTCTGCTGAGTATACCTGGTAAAGAGTATGGTAGAGTTATTATTGAAAGAATTAAGAGTAAGACAGAGAATAGGATAGCAGATGAACAAGGAGGCTTTAGGAAAGGCAGGGGGTGTGTGGACCAGGTGTTTACAGTGAAACATATAAGTGAACAGTATTTAGATAAGGCTAAAGAGGTCTTTGTGGCATTTATGGATTTGGAAAAGGCGTATGACAGTCTGTAGTGGAAGGAAGGCGGGGTAGGGGTCGGCCTAGGAAAGGTTGGAGGGAGGGGGTAAAGGAGGTTTTGTGTGCGAAGGGCTTGGACTTCCAGCAGGCATGCGTGAGCGTGTTTAATAGGAGTGAATGGAGACAAATGTTTTTAATGCTTGACGTGCTGAGCAAAGTGTTTACAGTGAAACACATAAGTGAACAGTATTTAGATAAGGCTAAAAAAGAGAAGAAAAACTTTATAAAACTGGGATGCTTAAATGTGCGTGGATGTAGTGCAGATGACAAGAAACAGATGATTGGGCCTTAGACAAGGATGTGTGATGTCACCGTGGTTGTTTAATATATTTATAGATGGGGTTGTAAGAGAAGTAAATGCGAGGGTCTTGGCAAGAGGCGTGGAGTTAAAAGATAAAGAATCACACACAAAGTGGGAGTTGTCACAGCTGCTCTTTGCTGATGACACTGTGCTCTTGGGAGATTCTGAAGAGAAGTTGCAGAGATTGGTGGATGAATTTGGTAGGGTGTGCAAAAGAAGAAAATTAAAGGTGAATACAGGAAAGAGTAAGGTTATGAGGATAACAAAAAGATTAGGTGATGAAAGATTGAATATCAGATTGGAGGGAGAGAGTATGGAGGAGGTGAACGTATTCAGATATTTGGGAGTGGACGTGTCAGCGGATGGGTCTATGAAAGATGAGGTGAATCATAGAATTGATGAGGGAAAAAGAGTGAGTGGTGCACTTAGGAGTCTGTGGAAACAAAGAACTTTGTCCTTGGAGGCAAAGAGGGGAATGTATGAGAGTATAGTTTTACCAACGCTCTTATATGGGTGTGAAGCGTGGGTGATGAATGTTGCAGCGAGGAGAAGGCTGGAGGCAGTGGAGATGTCATGTCTGAGGGCAATGTGTGGTGTGAATATAATGCAGAGAATTCGTAGTTTGGAAGTTAGGAGGAGGTGCGGGATTACCAAAACTGTTGTCCAGAGGGCTGAGGAAGGGTTGTTGAGGTGGTTCGGACATGTAGAGAGAATGGAGCGAAACAGAATGACTTCAAGAGTGTATCAGTCTGTAGTGGAAGGAAGGCGGGGTAGGGGTCGGCCTAGGAAGGGTTGGAGGGAGGGGGTAAAGGAGGTTTTGTGTGCGAGGGGCTTGGACTTCCAGCAGGCATGCGTGAGCGTGTTTGATAGGAGTGAATGGAGACAAATGGTTTTTAATACTTGACGTGCTGTTGGAGTGTGAGCAAAGTAACATTTATGAAGGGATTCAGGGAAACCGGCAGGCCGGACTTGAGTCCTGGAGATGGGAAGTACAGTGCCTGCACTCTGAAGGAGGGGTGTTAATGTTGCAGTTTAAAAACTGTAGTGTAAAGCACCCTTCTGGCAAGACAGTGATGGAGTGAATGATGGTGAAAGTTTTTCTTTTTCGGGCCACCCTGCCTTGGTGGGAATCGGCCGGTGTGATAATAAAAATAATAAAATAGGACAGTTGATGTTATGAGCAAAGGTATAGTGAATAAGCACACAATAAATAAAGTAGTGCCATTAGAATTACACAGTGTTGAAAATAAAATTAGTGATTGTCCAGATACCACACAGACTAAAGCTGTTCAGAAAAGACAAGCAGCAGTGGTGGCGAGTGAGAAAATCAAATTAATGTTATGTGATGAATAGTTCACCTGCAGTGAACCTCCGCCGCCCCCCAGTGTGGAGAAATTTTCTCCAGGAGGTTGATATTAGCCCCTTCAGCCCTTTCAGCCCTTTCAGCCCCTTTCAGCCCTCTCAGATGGGGCAAACATCTTGTTTACTGCTACAGCAAGTAATTAATCCTAGATGTAATACGAGTATGTGACGTGGTTAAGCAACCACCGCTCCTTGCAAGAGTCCAGTGTTGCAGAGCATTGTTTAATAAGAGACAGTCCATCTCTTACCTTAGCAGGACAATTAAGGAAAATCCTGCTCCCACTTTATTACCATGGTTAATATAGTGGACATTGTTGTCTATGCTTAAGAAAGCAAGAATCAAACATTCTGCTTTGCTTCATGGAGGAAGTTTGGCAAGGAAGCAAAAAGTACTAGGTCAGCTTTTCCTTCATGTTTTAGGGGCATTGCAGCTACGTAGAACGCTGTGAGGTCAGATTACTTTTCACCCTACCGGGAGTCACACTGATGCCAGGATAATCAACAAAGAACACTGATCCATGCGTTAGTGTGAACAAAGCGTCTCTCAAAACATGATAAACACTTACAGAGAAATGTGATCAGCTTCTTTAGTGATATGATTGTGAACAATAAAGAAAACCTTGTGGAACATAGTGTACCAGTGTGCGTATTCCTAGACTATGGAAGATGTGGACATCCAAGGACACTTCAGCTTCTATCAAGTCACCGATACCTGTCGAGGGTGTCAAGAACACCATAGCTCACGCTACAAGAGCAAGGTGGGATGCTTGTAGTATGGTGGACTGCAGAGTCCTTGTGTCGCAAGGAATTTGTAATCAACCTATAGTCGGCAGTGAGGTGTGGACTTTTGAGTCCACGCACATAAGTTCTTCAGCTATCAGTGAATGAAATATGCTGACATAACACCCCCTAGGGGTAAATTATTATTAGCATAATATACTGTATTACAGCTCGTTGTAAAGTGGATAAGACAACTTCTCAAGATCTCGCCTGCAGGGGCGGCTGTGTGTGCGATAGCTGTCTTATTAGCTAAGTACCCCCAATATTTAATCTTCAACCTTAGCTGGTAATCCATTTCTCAACATGTCTGTGTATAACTTAGTGTCAATTTTTGCACAGAAAAGCGTCATTTGCTAGTAAGCCCTGTAGTACTGCATATGCCGTGCGGGTGTGTGCAGTTTTCTATGTGTCATGTAATAATCATGTGTTGTCTTGAGCCCAGACCACTATGTAGCACCAGTGTGTTTCTTGTCACCCACTGTGACCAGCGCTTTTGACAGCTGATATTAATCAGCCCCTAGCATCTGAGCCTCTTGTACAGGAAGCTCTTAATTGTTTGATGCTCGTGATGTCCTGCAGAATCGTACCTGCTAAGATTCCCATTGAGATTTGTTTCACTTCACCTCCAGACCTTCAGAGTGCAGTTATATGTAGAGAAACAAGTCTGGGGATGCTTAGCCTAACCTCTGCTATAACTCCAAATGCCGAGAGAATGACACTCGTCAAGCCGCAGTTAGCTCTGTCGGCAGGCGCTGTCTCAGCCACGTGTCACTAGCTTCAGTGAGCAGCCTGCACAAAGATGATGTCACTTTGACTGCTAGCCCACTCACTGCAGTATGGTGTATGCTATTACGGCTCCCAGATGTTTCACCGAGTTGTCTTCTGCCACGACTCACTTCACTCTTGCCAGCAGTGACAGCCCCAGCGACAGTACCAGTAGAGAAATGTCCTCCTGAGTCGCTTGCCAGAAGACGTCCTGCCCAGTTGCCGAGTATTGACGATTCCTCACTCGAGGGCACCAGCAGGTTGTGCCCCAGGTTAAGTGAAACCTGCAGTGACGCCTACGATGACTGCTTCACCGTTCCAGAGGAGACTGTACCCTGTTACATCACAGCTCAGCCGCAGCGATGTCTCCTGTGTTTCAGTATCTGTCCAGACGCAGGAAGGCATGCAGTGATGCCCATTGATGCTCACTGCCTATGACCACAATGTTCAGTACACCCCACCTGTCTTTTTCCCCTCTCTGTAGGAAGTTTTTTTTTGCATATCCATATATATATATATATATATATATATATATATATATATATATATATATATATATATATATATATATATATATATATATATATATATGTTTTCATTTTGTGTTCTGTGCCCTGTTCCTACGAGAGAGAGACCGAGTTTTTTTTACCACCAGACATGGTTGGGTCGACCATGTGGTAGGTGGCCGAGCGAATGTAGACAGCCTGTACTGTCTGCACAGATAGCCATGCTGTCTGCCAGCTGAGTTTATATTTCACACCATGCTGGTGCTGCCGCCTATAGACCTACCTCTTCAGTATGCCCACCCCTGCCTCGGCCTCACTCACTCAGCCACCTAGACTCAGGCAACAGGTCCTACTCGTATCTCCCTTGCTGGGCATGGGCCTCCCGGGCCATGGCACTTAACACACTGCCTGTGTACCCCACGACATTGCAAATATATTAAGAAGCCTCCGAAGCCTTTATCATTGAACCCCGCTCTGCAAGCACTACCAAATAAACTGTATAAAACACACACACATGTGGAGGAGTCACGCGGTTTGAGCTCGTGTTTTGGCGGTAATTTCTGACTGTACCATAAAGAATAGAGTGTGGGACATAGGCGTGTGCACGCATAAGACTGCATATAATCACTTAAACACCGAAAAAAGGAAGTATAAGTGATCACAGAAAAGAAAACATAGTAAATAGTGCCAAGTGCTAAGAGGGGCCAGGAGTAAGGAAGGTGAATGGTTGTGTCAGGCCTAAATAGTGTTGCCACACATAACGCAGTGGGGTATTTGAAGAAGTGCGACTCAAGACCAGGGAGATAAGAGATATATATAGATGGGTCAGTAAATACAGTGAGTGAAAAAATTAGATGAGCTAGTGACTACAGTGCCTACAGGAAGTTACTGGAAAAATTACCGAGAAGAATCAAGCATCTTCAACTACCTGGGACCCAGGAACTGGACGGACCGGCAACGTTACTCCACTGCCAGCCGCACGTAATATTCACCTAGTTTGAGTTGCATGGGGTCAACAGTACCAATCTCTAGCTGGAAATTGGGGGTCACTCTCCTCGAGCTATCAGAATTACTGGCATTTAATAGAATTTATTGAGGTGTAGGAGAGTTAAGCAGTTAATGAGAGGTAGCATCACACACACAGGCGAGGCCTAGTATACAGAACTGAACGTAATTTTAAGCACACAAGACAGTACAGTGGGAACCAAGAGATCGGGTACATATGCAATATATATGTAGTACATACGTGGGAAGTAAGGACTGCTTACATAAACACACTCGCACACACACACACTAGGTGAGTACAGGATCTGCTGTTAGGCACTTGAATAGCTGTAGCACACACACACACACACATACACCTGTGGGGGCCAGGAACAGGTGAGCAGGAAGAACAAACCAAGGAGCATAGGGGCCATAGCTAGGGAAGGGACTGAAGAAAGGAACGCTCCACGGGAAGGAACTAAAACACATCAGAGGATGCAATGGGAGTCACAGTGGGAGGTGGAAAGGGAGAGATCAGTGTTTGTCTATGGGCTAGACGAAGCTAAAGGGGAAACTTATGATGAAAGAAAGCAGGAGGAGAAAAAAGCTATTGAAGGTATCATGAAGGTGATAGGCGAGGGGGACATGGCCCAGGTGGCAAATTTTCGGAGAATCGGGTGATTCACAAAGAAAAGGAATCGGCTTCTCAAAGTAACTTTCAAGGCAGAATCAACCCGAACCATGATCCTGCAGGAGAAAGCACGGCTGAGAGGCAGGCAGGAGTTCATGAGTGTGTACCTCGATCGAGACAGACCACAAGAGGAAAGGAAGACGATGAAAGAGAGAGTTCAAAAACGAAAGGAGAAATGGGAAGAAATGAAAAAGGAGAGCAGAATAACCCAGGAACAAGTGGAAGGACAATCACACCTCCCAGAAACACCTGCAGAAGGACCCCAGCCACGACACCCCCAAGGCAACTGAACAATCCAAACCAACCATCACACACCGATCCCTCTGTTCCCACCCCCCGCACCACAGTTACAGTATTAGAACAGAAGTTGAAGATTTGGTACACAAATGTAGATGGATTAACGAATAAACATGAGGAATGGCAAGAAAGAATCAGTGAGAAGTCCCCAGACATCATAGCAGTTACAGAAACAAAACTCACGGAGACAACAGATGCAATCTTCCCACCAGGATATCAGATCATGAGGAAAGATAGAAGGGGCAGAGGGGGAGGTGGGGTTGCTCTGCTCGTAAAAAACAGATATAAATTCGAGAAAATGGAAGGCATAGATGAGACGGGAGAAAGAGACTACATAGTAAGTACACTTCAGGTGGTCATTGCAGTGATGTATAATCCACCACAGAACTGCAGGAGGCCAAGAGAGGAATATGAAGAAAGCAACAGAGCAATGGTGGACACACTTGCTGAGGTGGCAAGAAGAGCTCACTCCAGCAGAGCAAAGTTGCTGGTTATGGGAGATTTCAACCACAGGGAGATTGACTGGGAAAACCTGGAGCCACATGGGGTCCTGAAGCATGGAGAGCCAAGATGTTGGACGTAGTGCTGGAAACCCTCATGCACCATGTTAAGGACACTACCAGAGTGGGAGGGGAGGATGAACTAGCAAGATTGGACCTTGTGTTCACCCTGGGCAGTTCAGACATTGAGGACATCACGTATGAGAGTCCCTTAGGAGCTAGCGACCACGTGGTTCTGTGCTTTGAATATATAGTAGAGCTGCAAGTGGAGAGAGTAACAGGAGTTGAATGGGAAAAGCCTGACTATAAAAGAGGGGACTACATAGGGTTGAGGAACTTCCTGCGTGAGGTCCCGTGGGACAGAGAACTGGCAGGAAAGCCAGTAAACGAAATGATGGAATATGTAACAACAAAATCCAAGGAGGCAGTGGAAAGGTTTATTCTCAAGGGCAACAGAAACAACGGGAAGACCAGAACGAGCCCCTGGTTTACCCGATGGTGTAAGGAGGCAAAAACAAAGTGCAATAGAGAATGGAAAAGTACAGAATGCAGAGAACACACGAGAATAGGGAGATCAGTCGCAGAGCCAGGAACGAGTACGCACAGGTAAGGAGGGAGGCCCAGCGACAGTATGAAAATGACATAGCATCGAAAATCAAGACTGACCCGAGACTGTTGCATAGCCACATCAGGAGGAAGACAACAAAGACCAGGTGATCAGATTAAGGACAGAAGGTGGAGAACTCACAAGAAATGCCCAGGAGGTATGTGAGGAGTTAAACAGGAGATTTAAGGAAGTTTTTGCAGTAGAGACAGGAAGGGCTATGGGAAGACAGCACAGAAGGAAACATCAAGAGGGAATATACCAACAAGTGTTGGATGACATACGAACAACCGAGGAGGAGGTGAAGAAGCTGCTAAGTGACCTTGATACCTCAAAGGCGATGGGACCGGACATCTCCCCATGGGTCCTTAGAGAAGGAGCAGAGATGCTGTGCGTGCCTCTAACCACAATCTTCAACACATCCCTTGAAACTGGGCAACTACCTGAGAAATGGAAGACAGCAAATATAGTCCCATGTTTAAGGAAGGAAACAGAAATGAGGCACTAAACTACAGACCTGTGTCTCTGACATGTATTGTGTGCAAAGTCAGGGAGAAGATTATCAGGAGGAGAGTGGTCGAACACCTGGAACGAAACAAGATTATAAATGAAAACCAGCATGGGTTCATGGAAGGCAAATCTTGTATCACAAACCTCCTGGAGTTTTTTGACAAGGTAACAGAAGTAAGACATGAGAGAGAGAGGGGAGGGTTGATTGAGTTTTCCTAGACTACAGGAAGGCCTTTGACACAGTTCCTTACAAGAGATTAGTGCAGAAGCTGGAGGATCAGGCGCATGTAACAGGGAGGGCACTGCATTAGATCAGGGAATACCTGACAGGGAGACAGCAACGAGTCATGGTACGTGAAGAGGTATCACAGTGTACGCCTGTGACGAGCGGGGTCCCACAGGGGTCAGTTCTAGGACCAGTGCTATTTTTGATATATGCGAACGACATGATGGAAGGGATAGACTCTGAAGTGTCCCTATTCACAGATGATGTGAAGTTGATGAGAAGAATTAAATCGGATGAGGATGAGGCAGGACTACAAAGAGACCTGGACAGGCTGGACATGTGGTCCAGTAACTGGCTTCTCGAATTCAACCCTGCCAAATGCAAAGTCATGAAGATTGAGGAGAGGCAAAGAAGACCGCAGACAGAGTATAGGCTATGTGGACAAAGACTACAGATCTCACTCAGGGAGAAAGACCTTGGGGTGACCATAACACCGAGCACATCACCGGAGGCACACATCAACCAAATAACTGCTGCAGCATATGGGCGCCTGGCAAACCTGAGAATAGCGTTCCGATACCTTAATAAAGAATCGTTCAAGACACTGTACACTGTGTATGTTAGGCCCATACTGGAGTATGCAGCACCAGTCTGGAACCCACACCTGGTCAAGCACGTCAAGAAGTTAGAGAAAGTACAAAGGTTTGCAACAAGGCTAGTCCCAGAGCTCAGGGGAATGTCGTACAAGGAAAGGTTGAGGGAAATCAGACTAACGACACTGGAGGACAGAAGGGTCAGGGGGGACATGATAACGACATACAAGATACTGCAGGGAATAGACAAGGTGGACAGAGATAGGATGTTCCAGAAAGGGGACACAGGAACAAGGGGTCACAACTGGAAGCTGAAGACTCAGACGAGTCACAGGGACGTTAGGAAGTATTTCTTCAGTCATAGAGTCGTCAGGAAGTGGAATAGCCTAGCAAGTGAAGTAGTGGAGGCAGGAACCATTCATAGTTTTAAGAAGAGGTATGATAAAGCTCAGGAACCAGAGAGAGAGAGAGGACCTAGTAGCAATCATTGAAGAGGCAGGGGCTGAGTTTCGACCCCTGCAACCACAATTAGGTGAGTACAATTAGGTGAGGTGAGTACACACACACACATACATACAGGATTTCACACCTTCCTGTGAATTGACCCTCTAACCCTCCCTTCTCTCCCCCATCTCCCCCATCTCTCCCCCCCCTCTCCTCTCTCTCTCTCTCTCTCTCACTCTCTCTCTTCCCCCTTTTCCCTTCTAACTCTCCCCCTCTCTCCTATCTTTCCCTTCTCTCCCTCTCCACCTCTCTCTCTCACTCTCTCTCCCTCTTTTTTTCCACTCTCCCCCTCTCTCTCTCTCTTACTTTTCCCTTCTCTCTCTCTCACTCTCTCTCTCTCTCTCTCTCTCTCTCTCTCTTCCCCCTTTTCCCTTCTGACTCTCCCCCTCTCTCCTTCTACCCTCCCCTTCTCTCTCTTTCTCACTCTCTCCCCCTTTCCCTTCTCACTCTCCCCCTCTCTCTCTCCTTCTACCTTTCCATTCTCTCTTTCTCTCACTCTCTCTTTCACTAAAAAAAAAAATGGTTGGGACTCGCAGGAATCAGGGATCAGATGACAATTGTACTAGTAGGAAGGAATGGATGGAGGAGCAGAGGAAAAGGATAGAACAAGAATGGGAGAGAAAGTTAGGAGAGCTTTCTGAAAAAATGGAGAAAGAGCTCTTTGTGAAATTGGAAAAGAGGTTGGAGAAGGAGACGAAGAATTGGGAGGCACAAGTCGAAACTGCAGTAGCCAGGGTAAGGGTCCTAGAATTTAAGGTAAACAGGCTGAAGCAAATCTCAGGGGCAGTGACCAGAGAAGACCCAGCATATGAAGCTGAGAGGCTAAACAGGAAGGAGATATGAATTATGCTAAGGTCATATCAGCCTGCAAAGAAGGGCCAAGGAGTGAAAGGGAAGAGCAGCTGGGAGCAGATGGAGAGGGAGATAGGTCGAATGCTGAGGCACAACCAAGCTACCAAGAGCCACTGGAAAAATCAAGGGAGAAAATGACCACATACAGACAGGAACCAGAGTCACAGAGGGAGAGGCAATGGGAGGAGGAAAGGGCAAAATCAGTGTTTATCCATGGGCTTCGGGAGAAGAGAGGAAAGAACACACACTGAAAGACGGCAGGAAGAAAGAAAGGAGATTGAGAAAATCATCACGGAAATAGGCGGAGAAGACATGGACGAGATTATAAATTTTCAGAGAATAGGGGGGGTACTTGAAGGGGAGAGACCGACCAATCAAGCTGATTCTCAGGACAGAAACAGTGCAGAACAGGATCCTCCTAGAGAAACCACAGTTGAAAAACTTGGAAGAGTACAAGAAGGTGTTCCTAGACAGAGACAGAACACAAACAGAACAACAGCAGCTGAGGGAGAGGACAAAAAAGGGAAAGGAGCTAGGAAAGGAGACAAGGATGGAACCAGCAGAGGTCAGTCAGAGCAGAACAGAGCAGCAAGGGCAAGCACACACACAACTATCCTCAGAACCCCACAACCTATCACACCATCCCAACACACACTACAATCTATACCCAAAGCTTCCACCCAACCCCCAACCATAGAATCCCACAGTATGCTACCAGGTCTCCCACCCCCACAGGCCCCCCAAACCACAGTGTTGGAAAGGAAACTGAAGGTATGGTACACAAATGCTGATGGAATAACAAACAAGTGGGAGGAGTGGGACGAAAGAGTCAAAGAGGCATTACCGGACATCATAGCTCTCACAGAAACCAAGCTTACAGGTATGATAACAGATGCCATCTTTCCAACGGGATACCAGATCCTGAGGAAAGACAGAAGGGGGGGGGGTGGAGGAGTGGCACTGCATAATCAAAAACCGATGGAACTTTGATGAGCTGGAGAGAGGAGACAGTGGAGAAGTGATTACATAGCAGGAACGCTTCACTCTGGAGGTCCCAAGGTGGTAATTGCAGTGATGTATAACCCACCACAGAACAGCAGGAGGCCAGGGCAAGAGTATGACGAGAGCAATAGAGCGATGGTTGACACACTGGCTGCAGTGGCCAGAAGAGCTCATGCATGCAGGGCAAAGCTCCTGATCATGGGTGACTTTAACCACAAGGAGATCGACTGGGAGAACTTGGAGCCACATGGGGGCCAAGATACATGGAGGGCTAAGATGATGGAGGTGGTACTGGAAAACTTCATGTACCAACACGTAAGGGACACTACAAGAGAGAGAGAGGAGAGGATGAACCAGCAAGACTGGACTTAGTATTCACCTTGAGTAGTGCAGATATTGAGGACATCACATATGAAAGACCCCTTGGGTCAGCGATCATGTGGTTTTGAGCTTCGAACACACAGTAGAGCTACAAGTGGAGGGGGAAGAAGGAAGGCCAGGACAAATGAAATTAAGACACATGTGCAATATCTGGGTATCTTTATTGTAGACGTTTCGCCATCCAGTGGCTTTATCAATACAAATTCCAGGATATAACTTGAAGACTATATACAGAAGATGAGGTAATCAGTCCCTCAACCTAGGAGTAGGTGCGTTCTCAATTTGTGTGCCAGATCCTCAGCCAGTCATGGTGGAGTGTTGTCCTTCATCCAGTCCTCTATCCCCATGTGTCTTGGTTGAAAAGCAATCTCCTAGCCCCACTCTTGTGGCGATTTTTCAGAGGTTAGGTTAGGTTTTCTCTTGTTTCTTGTGCTGAAACGTCGTCTGGTGGAGACCTGATCTTGCTTTTCTTGGGAAATTCTGCCTTCAAGTCGTCCTTCAGCGAGCTATCTTTTTCCCAGGCAATCATTGGGGGACGTTTGGGGAAGTATTCTACCCAAGAAGCTTGTTCGAATTCTTCTCCAATCCATGTCCAAAGCTGGTTCAGTTCGTCCCTCAGTTCTTGAGCCCAGGATTCATCAAATAGTGCTGTCAAGACTGTTCTGTCGTTCTCAGTCCTCTGTTGTGGTTCCAACAGCTCCTTCCTATCCTTGAGCCTCAGTTTCTCCTCTGCTGCTGTTAGGGCTGGTTCAGGGTATCCCCTGAGCCTGAAGAATTCCCACATCTCTTGAATTGACGTCTGGAATTCTTCCTCCTCACTACAGATTCTTTTGACTCTCAAGGCTAGGGAGTAAGGCAGGGACTGCTTCAGGCTCCTTGGGTGTCATGACGCCCAATGGAGATACTGATGGGCATTCCCGGGCTTATGTCTTGCTGTGGATGAAGCGTTGTTTATTCAGGTAGACCACTGTATCAAGAAAGGGAAGATTAGTATGGTAAAATTCATGTGTAAAGCGGAGTGAAGGGTGTGCCTTATTTGCCCCGTCCACTAAACTTTGAATAGTATCTTCCCCACCTTCTATTAAGCAAAAAATGTCATCTATGTAACGTTTATACAAAACCAGAGCTGGTGCTTTCTCTAGTCTGCCCAATTCTATTTTACAGTGGACGAAGATTTCAGCAACTGCTACACTGACTGAAGCCCCAGTTGCCGTCCCTGTCCTCTGTGTATATGTTACGTTATCAAATTTTAAAATGGTATCTCTCATAATGTGAACCAGTGAGTCTTTAACTATGGTTTTAGAAGGTGGCGTCCTGATCCCTAAGTGGGCCAGGTCCTCTCTGATGTTTTCCAAGTTCTCTTCATAGAATTCTGCTACTGTTTCTGCTGCTTCCTGTTGGGGGATAGAAGGGTATAAGGATTCAATATCCAGGGACACTAGCCACAGGTTATCTGCTGCCTGTCCTACCTTCTTCCTCACTTCCTTGAGGATCTACAAAAAGTGTGTAGTGTCCTTTAGCCTGTCTGGTAATAGTTTAAGTAAAGGCATAAGGACTGCCGTCATCTTATCAACCGGTCTTGTTGGGGCTGCACACCCTCACAATACTGGTCTTGTCTTAAATGTCCCCAATTCTTCATCCAAGCTCTTGTGTGTCTTGGGTAGAAAATACATACTGGGGATCTTAGACTGAAAAGAAAGAAGAGAATCTCTTAGTGCTCTTCGCACCTACTCCTAGGTTGAGGGACTGATTACCTCATCTTCTGTATATAGTCCTACTGTCTTCAAGTTATGTCCTAGAATTTGTATTGATAAAGCCACTGGATGGCGAAACGTCTACAATGAAGATACCCAGATGTTGCACATGTGTCTTAATTTCATCTTGTTGGTATTATATACCATTCTTGCACAACAGGACAAATGAAGCCAAACTACAAGAAAGGGGACTACACAGGAATGAGGAACTTCCTGAACGAGGTTCAGTGGGACAGAGAACTGGCAGGGAAGCCAGTTAATGAGATGATGGAATATGTAGCCACAATGTGCAAGGAGGCTGAGGAGAGGTTTGTACCCAAGGGAAACAGGAATAATGAAAAAGCCAGGATGAGCCCATGGTTCACCCAAAGGTGCAGGGAGGCAAAAGCCAAGTGTGCTAGGGAATGAAAGAAATATAGAAGGCAAAGGACCCAGGAGAATAAGGAGAGCAGTCATAGAGCCAGAAACGAATATGCACAGATAAGGGAGGCCCAACGACAATATGAAAACGACATAGCAGCGAAAGCCAAATCTGACCCGAAGCTGTTATACAGCTACATCAGGTGGAAAACAACAGTCAAGGACCAGGTAATCAGGCTAAGGAAGGAAGGAGGAGAAACAACAAGAAATGACAGTAAAGTATGTGAGGAACTCAACAAGAGATTCAAAGAAGTGTTCACAGAGGAGACAGAAGGGGCTCCACAAAGAGGGGAGAGGTGGGGCACACCACCAGGTGCTAGACACAGTACACACAACCGAGGAAGAAGTGAAGAGGTTTCTGAGTGAGCTAGATACCTCAAAGGCAATGGGGCCAGATAACATCTCTCCATGGGTCCTGAGAGAGGGAGTAGAGGCGCTATGTGTACCCCTAACAACAATATTCAATACATCTTTCGAAACAGGGAGATTGCCTGAGGCATGGAAGACAGCAAATGTAGTCCCAGTCTTTAAAAAAGGAGACAGACATGAAGCACTAAGCTACAGACCAGTGTCACTGACATGTATAGTATGCAAAGTCATGGAGAAGATTATCAGGAGAAGAGTGGTGGAACACCTAGAAAGGAATGATCTCATCAACAGCAGCCAACATGGTTTCAGGGATGGGAAATCCTGTGTCACAAACCTACTGGAGTTCTATGACATAGTAACAGCAGTAAGAAAAGAGAGAGAGGGGTGGGTGGATTGCATTTTCTTGGACTGTAAGAAGGCGTTTGACACAGTTCCACACAAGAGATTAGTACAAGGAAGGTACTACAATGGATCAGGGAATACTTGTCAAGAAGACAGCAGCGAGTAATGGTACGTGGCGAGGTGTCAGAGTAGGCACCTGTGACCAGCGGGGTCCCACAGGGGTCAGTCCTAGGACCAGTGTTGTTTCTGTTATTTGTGAACGACATGACGGAAGAAATAAACTCCGAGATGTCCCTGCTTGCAGATGACGTGAAGTTGATGAGAAGAATTCATTCGATCGAAGACCAGGCAGAACTACGAAAGGGATGTGGACAGGCAGCAGACCTGGTCAAGCAATTGGCTCCTGGAGTTCAGTCCCACCAAGTGCAAAGTCATGAAGATTGGGGAAGGGCAAAGAAGACCGCAGACGGAGTACAGTCTAGGGGGCCAGAGACTACAAACCTCATTCAAGGAAAAAGATCTTGGGGTGAGTATAACACCAGGCACATCTCCTGAAGCGCACATCAACCAAATAACAGCTGCAGCATATGGGCGCCTAGCAAACCTCAGAACAGCATTCCGACATCTTAATAAGGAATCGTTCAGGACCCTGTACACCGTGTACGTTAGGCCCATATTGGAGTATGCGGCACCAGTTTGGAACCCACACCTAGCCAAGCATGTAAAGAAACTAGAGAAAGTGCAAAGGTTTGCAAAAAGACTAGTCCCAGAGCTAAGAGGTATGTCCTACTAGGAGAGGTTAAGGGAAATCAACCTGACGACACTGGAGGACAGGAGAGATAGGGGGAGACATGATAACGACTTACAAAATACTGAGAGGAATTGACAAGGTGGACAAAGACAGGATGTTCCAGAGACTGGACACAGCAACAAGGGGACACAGTTGGAAGCTGAAGACACAGATGAATCACAGGGATGTTAGGAAGTATTTCTTCAGCCACAGAGTAGTCAGGAAGTGGAATAGTTTGGGAAGCGATGTAGTGGAGGCAGGATCCATACATAACTTTAAGCAGAGGTACGATAAAGCTCATGGTTCAGGGAGAGTGACCAAGTGGCGACCAGTGAAGAGGCGGGGCCAGGAGCTTGGACTCGACCCCTGCAACCTCAACTAGGTGAGTACACTGATAGTATCACCTCTTTGTAAAAATTCAATTTAGTTCTTTAATAGTGAGAAATGTATCCAGAGAATTAAATGACAGCATTAGAAATGAAATAAAAGCCAGTTAAGTACAGACTTTTATTAAATGGACGTAGTTTCATAGAACTTTATAATATAAAAAAGGTGTACAAATAGCGAAACATTGTCTGAATATTAACTGCTTGTGCAAAATTTTGTCTTTTATTTTCTTTGGACAGTTGTATTTAAACTTTCATATGAGCATTTATCTAACTACAGAAATTGACAATTATCATGGTGAGAGAAAGAGATAGACAGACAGAGACAGACACAGACGGACAAAGACAGAGAGGCAGAGCTGCAAGAAGTATGTCAAAGTTGTCAGTGTTGACAATTAGGCAGGATGAGGTGTATCTTCTTATGTTGCTGGACCAATAAAAAGATATGAACCCAGATAAGTTAAACCCAAGATTGGCGAGTAGATGTGCGGACCAGCTAGCAGCACCTGTGACTCGCATATATCAGCACTGCTTAGCACAGTGAAAATGGCCTTCTCTGTTGAAAGAGGTAAATGTAGTCCCTGTTCGCAAATAAGAAGAACAGTAGAAATCAACAAATACAGACCGGTGTCACTCCTGTCAGTAACTGGCAAGATTCGTGAGATAACACACCCACGGCAGACGACAGAGTTTTTCAACTACCATTCACATTTTTGTGATCGTCAGCGTGGCTTCAGGACAGGTTACTCTGCTGCTGATCTGTTGTTGAATGTTTCCAATAAGTTGCACCTGACACTGGATGAATCCAAAGTCAGCTGTGTAGTATCACTGGACATTGCTGGTAATTTGTCCATTGATACTTCACAGCAAAACTGAAAGATCTGTTAATTTCCGGCTCTACACTGTCTCTTCAGTGATTAGCTTCAAGATAAATCTCAAGAGAACAGTCAGCAAGACATCATATTGGTGAAAGCATTTCACAGAGAAATGTACTTGGGCCAATGTTATGGAATATCTACTTCAGTGATCTTCATCTCATCCTAGAATCCCATGCATATATAGGCAACTGTACTCTGGTATTTATTCCTCCAAGAGAGGATATGTCAGCCGCTCTAATCTACATTAATCACCAGCTTTCAGCTATATCAACTTGGGGTAAACGATGGCGGGTCACTTTTGTGCTTGAGGAATGATGATGGTCTCTAGGCACAATGATAGTAATGCTGGAGCAATGGTAAAAATCAATGGGAGAGTGTTGGTACCCGGGGAGGAAGTTGGAATCCTTAGGGTAAAATATGACTCCAAACTGACCGTGAGGAATTACGTTGTAAATCTTGCAAAAACGAGGAGGCCAAGAAGCTTACAACATATCGACGTATCTCGCGTCTGCTCCACAGTAGAGGTTGTAAGATTTTTTAAGAGGCACAAGTACATTAACACCTTGATTATACTCCTCTTTCTTTGATTGTCTGCCGTTCATCTCACATGCGATTTCTTTACAAAAGAGAGAACAGAGCAAGACGGCTCATCTCTCGCCTGCACTCAACCTGGGTAGACCTGTCATTTCAGCAGAACCTTCAACATAGGAGGGATATGAGTGGCTTTGCTGTTATATACAAGGCCAATATTGTCAAGGTACCACACTTGGATCCACTCGGAGGACAGCGAGAAGTGAGCTTCTACACAAGTAGACGGATAACATGCAGCAACTTCACTCTGGCTGTACCTTTCTCCAGAACATCACTTCATACGAGATCATTTAATCGTATGATAATGCGAGTCTGGAACACGATCGTACAACATAACCCTATCAGTGAAATAAAGGCAATTGATCATGTGAAACTACTGGCCCACTGATGACTCCAGCGTCATTCTGTTGTATATGTTTATGATTCATAACAATAAAAAAATAAAGAGAGAGAGAGAGAGAGAGAGAGAGAGAGAGAGAGAGAGAGAGAGAGAGAGAGAGAAAGAGAGAAAGAGAAAGAGAGATAGAAAGAACGAGAGAGA
This sequence comes from Cherax quadricarinatus, assembly GCF_038502225.1. NCBI lineage: Eukaryota > Metazoa > Arthropoda > Malacostraca > Decapoda > Parastacidae > Cherax > Cherax quadricarinatus. Next base: position 54,946,794 of record NC_091299.1, on the reverse strand, counting down.
GAGAGAGAGAGAGAAAGAGAGAGAGAAAGAGAGAAAGAACGAGAGAGAGAGAGAAAGAGAGAAAGGAGAAAGTCGTGTTATGTCATGAAAAGTAGGAATATCTGTGATTCCAGTAATACACCTGAGACCGAGATCGAGAGTGTTTCTACTCTTGTAGCCCAGGATGCTGTCAAGCTTCTCTACCGAAAGCTTCTTGGTTAAATGGAGATCAGCTTCTGGGCTGAATTTAGTCATTTGTAGTATTTGACACGAAAGGAAGGTAAGCAAACGCAAGAAAACATATGTATTTGTGAAGATAAAAATAATGTATATGGCAGAACGCTCTCCTGACTGTTGTGCACCTGTTCAAAAATACATTTGTTTCAAAATAAAATATTGGTACCAGACAATTATGTGAGAATATATGTTCAGCTCTAATATTTTTTTTATGTGGGAAAATAGAATATAATGATCCCAACTTGGGATCGTTATATTCTATTTTTTTTTTTTTGCAATATTTTAAATTCATCTAAAATAAAAAGAAAAAACTTTCGTTTTTCCAATTCCCGTTATTGTAATAACGAAAATATTACTTGTAATTCAGAACAAAGATTAAGAAGAAAAGTGGAAATGTATTATTAAGAATGTTAGTATATTCAGCATCTTCCCTGATGTTGTACTTTAGCTACTCTTCCCTGAAGTTGCAATTACAGGCGACTTTCACTAAACACTTCACGTGAAGATCAACTCTCACTGTTATTTTCTATTGCATTGACTTCAGTTAATCTAGTGTTGAGAAGCCTCACTTCGTGTGTGTGTGTGTGTGTGTGTGTGTGTGTGTGTGTGTGTGTGTGTGTGTGTGTGTGCGTGTGGTCGCTAATAGGTTACTCTTCCTACTCCATGACCTTTATCATGCCTCTTCTTAAAGCTATGTATGGATCCTGTCTTCACTACATCATTTCCCACACTATTCCACCTCCTGAAAAGTCTGTGAGTGAAGAAAACACTTCGTAACATCCCTGTGATTCATCTGAGTGTTTAACTTCCAACTGTGACCTCTGGTTTCCATGTCCTACCTCTGGAACATCCTGTCTCTGTTCACCTTGTCGATTCCTTTCAAAATTTCATATGTCGATATCATAACTCCCCTTATCTCTCTTGTCCTCCAGTGTCGTCAGGTCGACTTCCCTTAACTTCTCTCTAGTGCTGCTTGGTCCGACTGAATTCCTTTCATCAACGTGACGCAACTCCGTCACGTCTTTCATATATACCAGAAACAGCACAGGTTCTATGACTGACCCCAGTGTCACAGGCGCCCACTCTGACACCTCGTCAAGTATCATGACTCGTTGATGTCTTCCCGACAGGTATTCCTTGATCCACTGCTGTGCATTTCCAGGCATAACTGCCTATGCTCCATCTTATGCACTAATCTCTTGTGTGGAACTGTCTCAAAAACCTCCTTACAGCTCAATAAAACACAATCTAACCATCCCTCTCTCTCTCTTGTCTTACTGCTGCCACCCTGCCATAGAACTCCATTAGATTTGTGACACAGGATTTCCCATCACTGGAACCGTGCTGGTTGTCGTTGATAAGCTCATTCCTTTCTAGGTGCTCCACTACTCTTCTGATAATCTTCTCCATGATTTTTCATAATATTCATGTCAGTGACACTGGTCTGGAGTTTAATGCTTCGTGTCTGTCTCCTGTTTTTTTAAAAGTTTGAACTACATATGCTGTCTTCCATACCTCAGGTAGTTGTCCTGTTTCAATAGAAGTGTTGAAGATTTTTATTAGTGGCACACATACTACTTCTGCTCTCTCTCAGGGCCCATGGACAGATGTTATCCTATCCCATCGCCTTTGAGGTATCTAGCCTGCGTATTGTTTCCAACTCTTGGTTGTACCCCAACTCTCCGTCTTTCTGGAGTCCCTTCTGTCTCTTCTGTGAACACTTCTTTGAATGTCATGTTGAGCTCCTCACATTCTTCTCCGTCGTTTCTTGTGATCACCCATACTTCCTTCTTCAGCTTGATTAACTGGTCCCTGACTGCTGTTTTCCTCCTGATGTGGTTGTACAACAGCTTCGGGTCAGATTTGGTTTTCGTAGCTATGTCATTTTCGTATTGAGGCTGACCCTGCCTTCCTACCTATGCAGATTTATTTCTAGGTCTATGACTGTTCTCCTTATTCTTGTGGGTTCTTTGCCTTCTATACTTCTTCCATTACCTAGCACCCTTGGTTTTGGCCTTTCTACACCTTTGAGTGAATCAGGGGCTCATCCTGGCCTTCTTGTTATTTATTTTACTCTTGTGTACAAACCTCTCCTCGGCTTGCCTATTGTCACATATTCCATCATCTCATTGACCGACTTCCCTGCCAGTGCTCTGTCAAAATGAACCTCGTGCGGGATATTCTTCATGCTTGTGTAGTCCCCTGTCTTGTAGGCTCGCTTCATTCGTCCTGCTCTTCCTGCTTCACTCTCCACTTGTAACTATGTAGTCGAAGCTCAGAACCAGGTGGTCACTGGCCCCTAGGAGTGTTTCACATGTCATGTCCTCAATATCTTCACTACTCAAGGTGAATACTAGGTTCAGTCTTGCTGGTTCGTCCACTCCTCTCACTTTCTCTGGTAGTGTCCCTTATGTGTTGATACATGAGGTTTTCCAGTACCACCTCCATCATACTAGCTAAAGATCTCCCAGTCAATTTCTTGTGATTGAAGTCACCCACAGTCAGTAGCTGTGTGTCAACCATTGCTCTGTTACTCTCATCATTCTTTTACCTTGGCCTTCTGCTGTTCTATGGTGGGTTATACATCACTGCAGTTACCACCTTGGGACCGCCAGACTGATGTGTTCCTATTATGTAGTCTCTTGTTTCTCCTGTCTCCTGTCCCTTGTCTCCTCTCTCCATCTCATCAAAATCCCATTGGTTTTAGATAAGCAGTGCCACTCCACCACCCCCCTCTGTTCCCTCCGTCTTTCCTCAGGATCTGATATCCCGTTGGAAAGATGGCATTTGTTATCATTCCTGTGTGCTTGGTCTTGGCGAGAGCTATGATGTCCAGCTATGCCTCTTTGATTCCTTCGTGCTACTCCTCCCACTTATTCATTATTCCATGAACAGTGGTGTACCATACCTTCAGTTTCTTCTCCAACACACTGTTCTGGGGGTCTGTGGGGAAGGGGGGACCTGGTAGTGTGCTGTGGGATTCTATAGGATATTGTGGGATGGAAGCTGTAAGTGTGGATTGTGGTTTGTGTTGGGATAGCATGTTTGGCCGTTGGGTTCTGATTGTGGTTCTGTATGTGCTGTGCCCAATTCTGGTTGTCCTCTGCTGACTCTGTCCTTGTGTCTCTTCCTAGTGCCTTTCATTTCTGTGTCTTCTCCCTCAGCTGCTGTCATTCTGTTCTTGTTCTGTAGTGGTCTATGAATACCCTTTTGGATGTTGATGATTCACTCAGCCATGCTTTCTCTTGCAGGATCCTGTTCTGCACCATTTCTGTCATGAAAATCAGTATGAACGGCCGATTTCTCCTCTTTGAATGTTCTCCTATTCTCTGAAAATTTCAATCATATCCTCCTTGCCTATTTCTTTGATGATACTTTCAATCTCCTATTTTTCTTTCTACCATCTTTCATTATGTGTCCCTCCATCCGTTCTCCTGAAACCCATGAATAAACACTGACTTCTCCCTCTCCTCCTCCCATTGCCTTTCCTTGTGTGTCTCTGGGCCCCATTTGTACATAACCACTGTCACCCTTATTTTTTCCTGTAACTCTTGGTGGCATGGTCGAGGCACTGCATGGGACTTGTCATCTTCTCCACCTTGATTTTCAGTATTTTTTATATCATGCAATAATACTGTCTCATTGTTGTCACAATAACTGATTGCATAACTAAATGCAATACACAGATTTTTTCTTGAATAATTTTAATGATTTAAAAGTTTTAAAGGAAAAAAATTAAACAGACGCTATTTTTTTTTTAATTTTCACGAAAGTTTTACAGCAATTAAAATAGGCACGTAATACTTATTTTAAACTCCCAAAAATATATGAGGTTTCCTGTTCTAATTCAGTAAGTCTCATTACAATACTTTCATTTTAAAAAAATAATGCTTAAAATTTGCCTTATAAACTGAGGAGATTTCTCGGTAGTACATTAGTTTCAGACATTTATTTAATAATTTATAATAATTTCCTTAAAATCAAAGTTCATGAGAGTCTCATTTTCAGCTGCCATCAACGTGAAAAATATATATTTGCTCCTGGGTTAGTGTTTCATCGGTTCCTGATTAGTAGCAAGAGAGTGAGAGAGAGAGAGAGAGAGAGGGTGAAGACGTGTCACAGTGTGCTCCACAAACTTTCTTAATGTTACTTAAATACGAGGGTTGGTGAGGATAAAAACTGTCCAGTGACGAAGTACAACCTACAACACATTAGTACAAGTAATGAAGTGAATATAAGAAATATCAGTGATATTTAAGTGTGGTATGGTGAAGATATGGTGTGAGTGAGGGGACAGCTGCAGGCCTTAGGAGTGACGTCACTATTGCCTTTACAGTGAGCATCTAATAATATTATGTCTTTTGTGCTATGTACTAGCATCTGGTGCTTTATAACAACGTGACTAGTACAATGCAACATAGTGATTTGTGTAACATCTTCCTTTAGTGGAAAAGTGGATAGCATAAACAGTGTTTATTAAGTGATAGTGAGAAGGCAACACTTCCAGCTTGCCGGCCCACTGCCGCCCTCACTACCCACCCCGCTATAAACACCCCCACGCACGATACTCCACCCCACCCACGATACCACAACCCACCCTCTCTCTCCTGTGAACTTCACCGCAAACCTACAACGCCTCCTCTGGGATGACTTCACATCGCAAAATAGCAAGAATATCTACGCTATCTGGCTATTGTCCCAGTAGTTACTGCAGTGTTTGTGGGTGTACCACAAGGGACAAAATTCTTCTTAGATGTAAGGAGCCTACTTGTTCCAACTACTGCCACACAGATTGCATTCCAGAAGAAGAATTTTGTTGCAGCCATGTTGAAAATTTCAGGAAATTGAAGAATATCCATAATCCTGTGGTATATGTGGATACAAGCCTGGAGCTACAGGAGGAAGGTTCAGAAGTCCTACCTCAGGGACTTCTGTCCGAAGATCAAGACTGCCCTCTTGGACTGTGTTGTAAAGTTGCAGCTAAGATAATCCATCACAGGGAGGCACTTCATGAGCTCCTCAAATCATTAGATAACCTCCAAGCTATTGTAGAAGGCCAGAGCAAGCCTACGTCAAGTGATGTAAGCTGCTCAGCTGATGGTGACACTATTGACAAAGACTTGAAGTCCCACACTGAGCTTAACTCAGGGGTAAATAACTTTTGGACTTCTGTCATCGCTAAGGTCCCACAGACTGACAGAGTTCAAAACACAACCTTTGTGAATTCTAACACAATTCCTCTGACCACCACAGAGGGAACAAATCCTCTTCCCAGCAACGAAGGAAGCCTTGGATCTGTTAATTCTCCTACACCTGACATCTCTGCTTCAGCCACTGCCAATCCACTTGACAGTGCACATACCATCTCTGATCCTACACCTGTCAGCACACGTGCCGACACTATTCCAGAATCTGGCAGCAGTGCTTCATCAGCAAGTTCTGAGTCAGGAGTTTCTCCACCAGAGATTGGTACAGTTAATAATCAGGGAACTATCACTTCACCTGATCACCTACTGCACCAAAGTACGAACAGCAGGGACACATCTGTCAGAACTGGTAGAGAACGGGGCAGAGGACGTGGAAGAGGACGTGGAGGAGGAAGACATCTACAGCCATCCCTTCTCCACTAACACAGTTCCAGCGGCAGAACCTGAGGACAAATCTGCAAAACACTGGAGGTGCAACAAATCATAGTTCACCCTCCCAGGCACCTAGGCTGTGCTCTCGCTGTCACCGGAAGGGGCACACCGCCAACAACTGCCTGCGAGATATCAGGTGCAATTACTGCTACAAGAAAGGACATCAGGACGACCAGTGTCGGAAGAAAAAGGAACTTGACAGACAGGACCACCTGTTTAGAGACCTGTTTTCAGAACAAACCAGCAGGATCTCTGAATTGGTGAACACTCTCACACGTCACCCACTCAGCTACTCCTATCCCAGCACATCAGGTGGTATTGTGCCTTATACAAGACCACAGACCTACATCCCTGCAGCTGCCTCAGTACCCTACCTCTCTCAAGGGCAGGCACCTTACATGCCTTACACACCCACCACCTCAAGCTGACCACATCATGAGGAGCCAGTCTATCAGCATCCTGTCGGCCAACATTAGAGGTTTCATTACTAATGTTGGAGAGCTCACACATAGTTTTGTGAACACTCGATGTCCCGACATGATAGCTGTTGTTGAAACATTTTTGGATGACAGGACTCCAGAAAATTTTGCAAGAATTGCTGGCTACACCTCACGGATGAGAAGAGACAGGCAAGGGCAAGGAGGAGGTGTTGCTGTGTGCTTCTCTAAAAGTGTTCATGCCCAGCACATTGATGTTGCCACCCCTACACATCTTGAAATGATGTTATTTAAGCTCTGCATAAACACTATTACCTCTGTACTAGTATGTGGTAACATACAGACCCCATCAACTTCCTAATGGAAAATATTGACTCCCTTCTGCTACAACACAACTGTCAACATATCATAATTGTTGGTGACCTCAACCAACACCTTATACAGAGGGACTTTGATGACCTTCTTGCAGTATTTGACATAAGAAACTTTGTTGATTTCCCTACTCACATCTCTGGCTCCTCCCTTGAACCAGTAGTGAGTGATCTGGCAGAAGGTATAGTCACTTGTCAACCCCTCGGCTACGTTGGATCGTCTGACCACAAGGCTGTTTTTTACGACACTTAAGATCCCAACAGAACGAAGTGAGCAGTCCACACGCACAACCTGGCTATGGGAAACAGGTAATTGGCCAGCCCTTTGCTCTGAGCTTGCCACCACCGATTGGAATGCTCTTCTCCAAGGGGATGTTGAAAACCAAGTGAAAGCCTTCACTGGACACATCCTTAATCTACAACAAGAACACATTCCTCACCGGCAATATGTGACGAAGCCTACAGATCAGCCTTGGTTTGGCTTTCGTTGTTGAGAGGCTGCTACTGCTAAGTACAAAGCATGGCGAAGGTATAAGAGACATGCTACCACCTATAACAGGAACGTGCACAGGCAAGCCTGTAGGCATATGGGTGATGTTCAAAAGTGGGCCATTGTTAAATGGGAGGTGGACACTAAAAGAAAGCTAGCATCAGGTAGGGTAGGCTCCAAAACCTGGTGGTCCCTGGTCAAGGACAGACAAGGTTATCTGCCTGATGAAATCATTCCACCTCTAAATCAACAGGGTGGGACCACTTCTACTAGTAGTCAAGAGAAGGCAGACCTCTTTGCTGAACACTTTGCTACCAAAATGCAAGTTCCTGATCCAGCAAGGGACCCTCCTTGGCTAGCTGCAAGAACTGTGTCAAAACTGTCAGTGGTGACAATAAGGCAGGAGGAGGTGCATTTCCTTCTTAAATCGCTTGACCAAGAAAAGGCTGTGGGCCCAGACAAGTTGAGCCCAAGATTGCTGAGAAGATGTACAGACCAGCTAGCAGCACCTCTAACTCGCATCTTTCAGCACTGCCTAGTACAGTGTAAATGGCCCTCTCTATGGAAAGAGGCAAATGTAGTCCCTGTTCATAAAAAGAAGAGCAGAGCAGAAATCAGCAACTACAGACCAGTGTCACTCCTGTCAATCACTGGTAAGATCCTTGAGACAATAATCTCAAGACAAATGACAGAGTTTTTTGACTACCACTCACTACTTTGTGATCGTCAATATGCCTTCAGGAAAGGTTACTCTGCTGCTGATCTGTTGTTAAACTTCTCCACTAAGTGGCACCAGTCACTGGATGAATCCAAAGTCAGCTGTGTGGTAGCACTGGACATTGCTGGCGCTTTCGACCGGGTGTGGCACCAGGGCCTCTTAGCAAAACTTCAAGCACTGGGAATTGCAGGCTCTACATTATGTCTCCTCAGTGATTACCTTCATGGTAGATCTCTAAGTGTAGTTCTCAATGGAACGGAATCAGCAAGACATCCTATTGGGGCAAGTGTTCCACAAGGAAGTGTACTGGGACCATTGTTATGGAATGTCTACTTCAACGACCTTCTTCATTTCATCCCAGAATCACATGCATATGCAGACGACTGTACACTGACATTCACTTATCCAAGAGAAGAAATGCCAGCTGCTTTAAGCTATATCAATCACCAGCTGAGAGCTATATCAGTTTGGGGAAATAGATGGCAAGTAACATTTGCACCTGAGAAAACGCAAATGATGATCGTCTCTAGGCACCATGATGGTAATGCTGGTGCAGTAGTAAGGATGAATGGGAGGGTGTTGGCACCTGGAGAAGAAGTTGATATCCTTGGGGTGAAATTTGACTCCAAACTAACCATGAAGAACCATGTTGTAAATCTTGCAAACAAGGCATCCAGGAAGCTTACAGCACTTCGCCGTATCTCGCATCTGCTTGACAGTAGGGGCTGCAAGATTCTGTATGAGGCACAAGTACGCTCACACCTTGAGTATGCACCACTTTCTTGGTTTGCCTGCCCCCCTCTCATCTGCGAATGATTGACAGAGTAGAGAACACAGCAAGACGTCTCATCTCTCGCCTGGACCCATCCTGGATTGATCTGTCATTTTAGCAGAGCCTTCAACATAAGAGTGATGTGGGTGGCCTTACTGTTATGTACAAGGCCAGTATTGTCAAAGTACCACACTTGGATCCACTTCGAGGACAGCGTGAAACAAGCTTTTATGCCACAAAACGGGCAGAAAGCAGTAACTTCACTCTGACTGTACCCTTCTCCAGAATATCACTCCATCTGAGATGCTATATACCCAGGATGACTCGAGTATGGAACACATTCGTACAGCATAATGATGTCAACGAGATAAAGTCAGTTTATCACATGAAAATGTTGGCCCACATATGGCTCCAACTTCATCCTGTTTCATACTTGTGTGTCTCATAACAATAAAAATGCTTTCAAACGAGCTGATGTAGGTAACAGCTCTTAGCTTGCCAATAAAGTTAGGAATCCTTAACCTGTAAATAGCTTGTCAATAAAGCTAGGGATCCTTAACCTTGTCAAACCTTGTGTAAAAAAAAAATGAGAAAGTTGATGGACTGGAGTGCTCTCGGCGTTGGTTGTCGATAGTGAGTTACGAATTGTTTGAAATCAGTGAGAATGTGGCGACATTTGTCCACATTTAGTAGGCGAGAAATTGATTATTTTGTTCTTTTTTCCTTGGGGCTCCTCCCACCTACATCCCCTGGAACATTCCTGTTATTGACTAATTCAGCAAGAATTAGTGAGACAGTTGGGTATGCTAGGATAGAGTTTTATAGAAGAGAAATTGAACAAATGACAATATTTTTTATGCAAAGATGTTTTTGCTATGAAAGGCAAGTGTGGCATTGGAGTAGCCTGAGGACGCGAGTAATGGAGAGTAGGAAGATTCCTTATGTGATTGGAATGACTATGATTTTTCCTTAGATATTATTGTAAAATCGGCTAAATATACTAATTAATTTAATATAAGTGACCAAATGAGCAAATACAAGGACCCACAGTGAGGCCTAAAGGAGCTACAGTGTAGAAATAAAGGACCCACAGTGTTAAATATAAGCGAGCACAGTGTAGCAAATAAAATGACCCACAGTGAGCAAATAAAAATGACCCACAGTGAAAGAAATATATGAGCTCAGTGTAGCAAATATAAGGACCCACATTTAGCAAATAAAAAGATTTACATGTAGCAAAATAAAGGACCCTCAGTGTAGCAAAATAAAATGAGCACAGGAGAAAAATTTATAAGGAGCAACATTTTAAAATTTCCGGCAAATGACAAAATAAAGGGCTCATGATTAAATACTTTTGGGGCCACAGTGAGAAATATCTTTTTTAAAATTGTAAGAAATATAAGGACCCTTAAGTTTTAAAATAAAAATGAGTTACAAAAGGCAAATATAAGTGAGTTACAGGTACAAATATAAAGTAAAAATGTAAAAATAAAAAAAAACACGGAGAAATTAAATATAAAGTGAATGAAAACTTCAGCGGATATATTATCACAACACCTTGTGAAGTTCCTTAGTCACTGTGAAAAATTGTCAGGTAACGAGAAAAAACAAAGCTACATGCACTGGATGCAGAATGAGGAATAAGGCTATCGTGAAGAATACTTCACACTTCATTCTACACTTACAACGCTGTAATAAGAAGTATCCTGAGTATTTAAAAGAGAAGCATGACAATACACAGAGAATGATGACTGGAAGACCTGCTGGAGGTGACAGTAGTACACAAAAGCTATAATCTTTGTCATATTTCAAGAGTAAGACAAAGAAGCTAGTGAAGTTTAACTGGAATGATATGACACAAAGAGCCCTAACAAAGAAAAATCTCCTGGATTTTATTGCTGCCACTGCACATTGTGGAAAGTTCTTTCCGGGATCCTTCTGTAGGAACAGAATCAAACCTTGTGATTCCTGCACCGTCAACAATTATAAACACACTTTTATTAACATACGCAAAAAAAAAAAAAAAAAAAATAGGTGGAGGCTGTAATAAAATAATTCCAAGATCCTAACCAAGTTAATCTAACAACAATTCACTTCATTAATAAGAACCAGAGACTGAAGTCAAGAGTTCTTACTTATCACTTATTTGATAGAGACATATGTACTGCTCTCATTACAGCTACTGCATATGAGGAGTTGGTTGACGGTTATGCTATCGCAAAGTAAAGAAACTTATAGCAGACAATACTTCATGAATAATTAAGGCTTTTGATGTGTGTTTCACTGGTTTTTATGTAAGTGAGCCGGAAGATGTAACTTATCAAGATCAAGAAGACGCAAATATCACAGGATGGGATCTGGCGTGGAAAATGATCTCAGTTTCTTTCCAAACTTGTAATCTGCTTTGTTCATACTTAACAACTTAGTTTTCGATGCTTGTTTTTCATTTAGTGAAACATGAGGATCAACTTTTGCTTCACCATTCCTCAATGATCAATGTATTTATTTGCAATCTCCAAATGTAACAAGATGAAATTCACAATTCCAGATGATCATGTCAGATATGAAAGGTTCTGAACATGTCAATAAGGTTGTAGATTTGTTGAGTGGGAGGAAGGACAAAAACAAGAAAATATATTTAATAGAGATTGCACCACTAAAGGAGAATAGGAGAGTTCTTAATCCAGTTAAAGAGAGAATGGAACAAATGGATTACCTGGAGTTTACCTGGAGAGGGTTTTGGGGGTCACCGCCCCCGCGGCCCGGTCTGAGACCGGGCCTTATGGTGGATCAGGGTCTGTTCAACCAGGCTGTTACTGCTGGCCGCACGCAAGCTGACGTACGAACCCCAGACCTGGTGGTCTGGAGGCACTGGACAGGCATCTGAAGTCAGGTACTGACTTCAGATGCCTGTCCAGTGCCTTCTCGAAGACAGCCAGAAGTCTATTGGCATTCCCCCATATGTATGCTGGGTGGCAATTGGGCCCTGGACACTTATTGTGTTGTCTCTCAATGTGCTCGTGGCGCCCGGGAGAATGTTGCATCTCCTGCCGAGATTTTTGCTTTAATATGGAGTGATTTTAGTATGCAGGTTTGGTACCAATCCCTCCAGGACCCTCCAAGTGTATATTATCAAGTATCTCTCTCCCCTGCGCTCTAGGGAATACAGATTAAGGACCTTCAACCGTTCCCAGTAATTTAGGTGCCTTGTCGTACTTATGTGCGCCATGAAAGTTCTTTGTACACTCTCCAGGTCTGCAAGGCCGACAGCCTTGAAGGGGGCCGTTAGTGAACAGCAGTATTCCAGCCTAGAGAGGACAAGCGATTTGAAGAGAATCATTATGGGATTGGCGTCCCTAGGTTTGAAGGTTCTCATTATCCATCCTATCATTTTCCTAGCGAATGACGTAGATACATTGTTATGGTTTTTGAAGGCGAGATCCTCTGACGTTATCACTCCCAGGTCCTTCACAATACTTTTCCGCTTTATTGTATGGTTAGAATTTGTCATACACCCTGACACATTTTTAATTTCTTCAAGTTTCCCATATCTGAGTAGTTGAAATTTCTCCTCATTGAACTTTATATTGTTTTGAGTGGCCCATTTGAAGATTTGGTTGATGTCCGCTTGGAGTCTCGCGGTGTCTTCGATGGAGGTCACTGCCATGGTAATCCGGGTGTCATCTGCAAAGGAAGACACGGAGCTATTGCTTACATCTCTATATCAGAAATGAGGATGAGGAAAAGAATGGGAGCTAGTACTGTGCCTTGTGGAACAGAGCTTTTTACCGTGACTGCCTGGGACTTCACTCTGTTTACTATTACTCTATGTGTTCTATTTGTCATGAAGTTGTAGATCCATCTACCAACTTTTCCCGTTATTCCTTTATCAGGCATTTTGTGTGCTATTACCCCATGGACACACTTGTCGAAAGCTTTTGCAAAGTTTGTGTATACTACATCTGTATTCTGTTTATCCTCTACAGCATCCAGGACCTTGCCTTAGTGGTCCAGTAGCTGGGACAGGCAGGAGCGACCTGCTCTAAACCCGTGTTGCCCTGGGTTGTGTAACTGATGGGTATCAAAGTGGTTGGCTATTTTGCTTTTTAAAACCCTCTCAAAGATTTTTATGATATGGGATGTTAGTGCTATCTGTCTATAGTTTTTTGCAGTTGCTTTACTGCCATCTTTTTGGAGTGGGGCTATGCTTATTTTTAGTGTGTGAGGAATGATCCCTGTGTCAATTGATGATAGTTCTTGCATGATGAGTTCCACGAGGCTGGGCCTGGGGCAGAGTGCATGGGCATGCCATTAATTGCCTCTTCAAAGTCATGTGGAGTTAAAATAATATCCGAGATTTTTGAGATGACCAAATTTTGGGATCCGTCCATAGAGAATTCATTTGGATTGTCGACCCTTAGTCTGGGCAGTGGCTCGCTGAACACTGAATCATATTGGGAATTTAGTATCTCATTCATTTCTTGGCTCTCATCTGTGTGTGTTCTATCCTGCCTAAATAGGGGCCCAATACTGAATGTTGTGTTTCCCTTAGATTTGGTATAAGAGAAAAAGCATTTTGGGTTTTTCTCAATTTCCCCTATGGTTTTTAGTCCTTCCTGTGATTCTTGTCTCCTATAAGATTCCTTCAGCTTAAGTTCGATATTTGCAATTTCATTGGCTAGTGCCTCCCTTCGTATTTCAGATATATTGGCCCCATTCAACAGCTCTGTGACTCTTCGCCTTCGTCTGTATAGGAAACGTGTCTCTCTTTCTAGTTTACATCTTTCTTTTTCTTAATGGAATGAGTCTTGAGCAGACCTCAAGACCCACAGAATTCATGTTTTCAAGGCAAATGTTCGGATCCATGTTGTTTAGGGTATCTTCCCAGCTTGTTTCATTTAGGACATGGTTTACTTGATTCCATTGTATGTTTTTGTTATTGAAATTGAATTTCGTGAAGAGACCTTCATGACTGCTCACATTTTGCTGGTCTAGAGCCCTGTGCATACCTGTCTGTACCTCTATTATTTTGTGATCTGAGTGTGTTTTTGATACAGTTATATTACATATCAGATCGTCATTGTTAGTGAAGATGAGGTCCAGCGTATTTTCTAGTCTTGTAGGCTCTACTATTTACTGGTTTAAGGTGAATTTGGTGCAGAGATTTAATGGTTCATGCGTGAGTGAATTTTCATCTAAGCTGCCTCCCAGGGTGATCTCTGCTAAAACAATGTTTGCTATACTCTTCCATTTTAGGTGTCTCAAGTTGAAATCTCCTAGTAGTAAGATGTTTGGGGCAGGAGTTGGGAGATTTTCCAGACAGTGGTCAATTTTCTCAGGCAGCTCCTGGAATTGCTGGGAAGTTGCTTCTGGAGGCTTGTATACTACCACAATGACAAGGTCTTGGTTTTCAATCTTTACCGCCAAAATTTCAACTACATCATTTATGAAGATAGATTGAAGACTCTTAAGTTACATAAAGGACCTGCCTAGTATGGGCCAACAGGCCTCCTGCAGTGTTCCTCCTTTCTTATGTTATGTTGTTATGTCTAAGAGAGGGATTCCAGTCATATGTAGCATCTTGCCTAGAAAAGGAGTGGGCAATGAATGGATGTCTAGGGCAATTGGTATAAATTGCTGGCTAGACAGGTACTGCAAGAAACTTGCAATCCCATTCACTGATAACTGAGGCAAATTCTATGGCAAACGTGATATGTATGCAAGGAATGGGGTTCATCTCTCTACGGCTGGAGTGGTTGCATTAACCAATTCGATTGAGGGGGTAAATGATGACTTATTTAGGATATTAAATTGATAGATTATAGAGGTATGGGTGTTTGTGGGAAACAATCAGGCTGCACTATTAGGGTTGAAAACAGCAGATATTACCGGGATACCTCAGGGATATGTTTAATAAACAATATTCAAAATAAAGTTGCTACTAAAGGCAAATCAAAACAAACAAAGAGAGATAGTAGAGGGCAACGAGTGACTAGCTCCCTTAAGGTTTACTATACAAATAGTAGGAGTCAAAGAAATAAAATAGATGAGCTAAGATTATTTGCAAGTGCAGATAACATAGATATTATTGGCATAATGGAGACTTGGTTCGACCTGAAAAATAGAGAAATCCCTTCTGAATGCAACATACAGGGTTATCAACTATTCTACACTGATAGGATCAACAGGAAAGGTAGTGGAGTGGCGATGTACATCACAAATAATTTAAATTGTTGTCTTAGACATGATATGAGATTAGAAACATCAAACACTGAATCTGTTTGGCTACAGTTTCTTGAGGGTAGTGACAAATTAATTCTGGGTGTGATTTATAGGCCCCCAAACCTTGATGGGGAGTTCAGTAAGCTGTTATGGGACGAAATTCATAAGGCATCTAGATACGAAAATGTTTTGTTAATGGGAGATTTTAACTTTAGACAAATTGATTGGAGCAATACGACAGGATATCTTGAGTCTAGTCACTTTCTTGATACGGTTCAGGATTGCTTCTTTTGAGCAGTTTGTGACAGAATCAACTTGAGGAAACAATCTGCTTGACTTGGTTCTTGCCAACAAAGAATCACTAATTAGTAATCTTGAGGGTAATGATGAACTTGGGGAAAATTATCACAAATCACTTAGTTTCAATATATCATAGAATTACCCAGATAACTGCAATCACATCTCTGTCCCAGACTTTCCCTTGGCTGATTTCATAGAACTGAAATATTACCTGGGTGGGCTAAATTGAGATGACCTAACTATAGGTCAGGTAGGTGGTGAGAGTAAGACACATGTGCAGTTATTATATACCATTTCGCCAATATGCTGCTGTTTTGAGAGCATAGTTCTAGCTGCCCAGAAATCTTTTGTTTTGAGTAGGGAAATTAGATCTAACAAAAATGATCCCAAATGGATGAACAATGATTAAAACATCTCATTTTTCAAAAGAGAGGCATATATAGGCGTAACAAAAGAGGAGATGGGCAGTTAAGAAATAAAAAAAAATGAAATAAAAAAAAGGAATAAGAAAAGCAAAAAGGGATTATGAGGCTAAGGTCGCAAGGGATTCGAAGACTAACCCAAAAAGGTTCTTTCAGGTATGCAGAAGTAAGATTAGGGACAAGATTGGCCCATTTAAGAGTAACTCTGGTCAGATCACTGACAGTGATAAGGATGTGTGTGAAATTTTCAGTACTTACTTCCTCTCAGTTTTCACCCAGGAAAATACTAGCGAAATTCCTCAAATAATTGATTATGTAGAACAGGACGATAATAAACTATGCACGATTGTGGTAACTAGTGACATGATCCTCAGACAAATAGAGAAATTAAAACCTAACAAATCCACAGGCCCTGATGAACTGTTTGCATGGGTGTTAAAGGAATGTAAAGAGGAACTTAGCATAAATTTGGCTAATCTTTTCAACATATCACTACAAACTGGTATAGTGCCTGATAAGTGGAAAATGGCAAATGTAATACCTATTTACAAGGCTGGTGACAGGTCCTTAGCTTCGAACTATAGACCAATAAGCCTTACCTCCATTGTGGGAAAATTTATGGAATCAATAATTGCCAAAGCAATTTATAGCCATCTTGATAGGCATAAATTGATTAATGATTCTCAACACGGTTTTACAAAGGGGCGTTCCTGTCTTACGAATTTACTAACTTTTTTCACTAAAGTGTTTGAGGAGGTACATCATGGTAATGAATATGATATTGTGGACTTCAGTAAGGCTTTCCATAAAGTTCCACATCAGAGACTGTTGAGGAAACTTAAGGCATACGGAATAGGAGCAAAAAAATTTTTCCTTGGTAGAGGCATGGAAGACAAATAGGCAGCAGAGAGTGCGCATAAATGGAGAGAAATCAAAATGGAAGCACGTCACAAGCGGTGTTCCGCAGAGGTCAGTGTTGAGCCCGTTGTTGTTCAAAGTTTACATAAACGACATAGATGAGGGAATAATTAGCGACATATGCAAATTTGCTGATGACAGCAAAACAGGCCGGCAAATTCATTCTAATGAGGACACTAGAGCACTCCAGGATGATTTGAATAGACTGATGAAATTGTCGGAGAAGTGGCAGATGCAGTTTAATATAGACAACTGCAAAGTTCTAAATGTTGGACAGGAAAATATCCATGCCACATATAAACTAAATAATGTAGATCTTAATACTACTGACTGCGAAAAGGATTTAGAAGTTATGGTTAGCAGTAATCTAAAACCAAGACAACAGTGCATTAGTGTTTGCAATAAAGCTTGCAGAATCCTTGGCTTCATATCTAGAAGTATAAATAATAGAAGTCCTCAGGTCGTTCTTCAATTCTATATATCCTTGGTTAGGCCTCATTTAGATTATGCTGCACAGTCCTTGTCACCGTATTACAGAATGGATATAAATGCTCTGGAAAACGTTCAAAGGAGGATGACAAAGTTGATACCATGTATCAGTAATCTTCCCTTTGAGGATAGACTGAGGGTCCTGAATCTTCACTCTCTGGAAAGGCGTAGAATTAGGAGGGATATGATCGAGGTGTATAAATGGAAAACAGGAATAAATTATGGGGCTGTAAATAGCGTGCTGAAAATTTCCAGCCAAGACAGGACTAGCAGCAATGGTTTCAAGTTGGAAAAATTCAGATTCAGGAAGGATATAAGTAATCACTGGTTTGGTAATAGAGTTGTGGATAAGTGGAACAAACTCTCGAGTACAGTTATAGAGGTTAAAACGTTGTGTAGTTTTAAAAAAAAGTTAGATAAATACATGAGTGGGCTTGAGTTGGACCTGACTAGCTTGTGCTACTAGGTCTGATGCTGTGCTCCTTCTTTAAGTGGAAGTGACGTGACTATGTGGGTCATTGGGCTAATCCGGGTGGAACATGGACCTGATTCGCATGGGTCAGTAGTCCTGTTGCAGTGTTCCTTCTTTCTTGTGTTCTTATGTAAGGAATTTTGTTGTTTTTTGACGGCTTGAGGCCCTGTATGTTCGCAAAGACAAATGTCGTTGTATTGGTGTTATTTATGGGGGTTTTATTTGCTGGCTCTAATATCTGTTGTTCTGGAATAGAAACTCATGTCCGTGCCTCTGCTCCAGAAGTGTTTTCTGGTATTGTAGGGTTATTGTCATTTCTTGCCAGTCTTTCTTCCCCCTGACCCTGAAAAATCTCTGTCCCTGGAGAGGTTGTGGCTCCTCTCTTTTGTTTCCCTTAGTCTCGCTTGTCTGTGTCTTCTGCATTGTAGCATTTTCTTTCATGGATTGATGAGTGACGCATTTCTGGGTGAAATAAGTTACAAGAGGGGAAGTTGCACTCTCCTGTTGTCATGTGGGTGCGGCATTTTTTGGAATGGTCTATGAAGCATGTCCCACCTGTTTTACCAGGTATACCGTGCCTGCAGATACCCAAGGCATAGTATTCACTCAGATTGTAATTCTGTTTGCTAGGATTTATTGCAGCTGCGTTCACTGCTTGTGCATTTATTTTCCCTGTTTCCTCCCTATCTTTCACCCCTGTATGAACAGCAGTGCTTCGTCCAAGTTTTGCTGGTAGTGTGTCGACACTATTCCCTGAGGCATCATCCCATTTTGATCCATCTCCAGCAGTATCTCTATTTTGAACCTCTGTGGACTGAATAACGTTGTCTTCAGTGTTCTCCAGGACAACACTAGTATCCTCACGAGCACTGTCTTCTAAGACATCACTAGGACCCTCTGGAGCACTTTCCTCCAGGACGACACTAGCACCCTCAGCACTGTCCTCCAGGACAGCACTAGCACGCTCAGGAGCACTGTCCAAGACAGGATCACCATGTCAACAGATGGGCCAGTAACTATTGGTTACAACAATCCAAACACCAATTACTAGATTTTGATCTGACCTGTTGTGAAACTTTGGATGACGTCTTGCATGAAGCAGTGAATCAAAGGCTTGCATCATTTTATCGAGATGAGTAGCATAAGAGAAAGTGTTTTTTTTTATCCTCTCTTCAGGTTGAATTGGCTTTTATCAGCAGGAAAAAGAGACCAGGTGGTTCATGAGATCTGAAATCCTATTGACATCAAATTTCAGAACGAGAAACAAAATATGAAATAATCCAAAGAGATAAATCATCCAAGTTTTAGTAAAATTCACCTAAGAGACCCATTTCTCTTCGTTAATTCTCTGCTCAGCTGGAAGAAAACAAAGAACTCATTAACCAACTAAAACAGGTCTTGAAAAGTACACATTGGATGAATTCACTTCCAGAGATGCTCCTTCTAAAGAAACGAAAAATAATGGGTTGCACCGCCACTTCAGCTCCATCATAGACAGCATATAGCATAACAGACTTTTTTTCCAGTAGGTCTCAGCGAGGACACGCAACCTCCGGCGAACTTCACGTGATTAAGTGCATCCGAGAAATGTATTACTACCTTTCATGTCTGAATATTATTGAGCTGTAATATATGTGCAGGATTTAAGTCAAATTTATTCTCATTATTTTACACGTTATGAAATAATTAATTTTCAGATTTTTGCAACATTTCATTACAATAATTGCTCCAATTTTTTCCAGCTGCAAGGTTCAGTTTCCTTCTTCAAATTATTTTGAATGAGAAAAATATTAGACGTAATACCTTAGATGTAACACAGTAAATTTCACTATGTAAAACGAAGCATATTGAGTTACATGTAATTTTACTGGATATTTAACTGGTTTAATGTAACAAGTATAATGCTCATTTTCTCTGTCTTTTTGACTCCTAAAAGTATCTAATGTTATTATATTCTCGAGTATTATTCAAATACATTTAAACAAAATAAGGCTGAAAATATTTTCTCATTATTTCAAACATTTAACAATAATTTCATCATTAGTAAAACTTGAAGTAACTGAAAAAAAATATTTGTAATTTGTTATGTTGCTAATCAAGAAATTGTAACAGTAAATAAAAACCTGGAAGTTTAATGGAAACTGAAATTGTAAATTACTTGATGTTAAGCAATTATATTAATACTCGTTACAATAGCATAGCAGTGAGGCTAATAAATAAGAGAAGGTAAATAAGTAACGAGGTGTTACAAAATAGTAATGATAACATAAAAGTGAAGGTAACAATGAGGAGAAGGTAACAATGAGGTGAAGGTAACAATGAGGTAATGGTAACAATGAGGAGAAGGTAACAATGAGGTGAAGGTAGCAATGAGGTGAAGGTAACAATGAGGTAATGGTAACAATGAGGAGAAGGTAACAATGAGGAGAAGGTAACAATGAGGTGAAGGTACCAATGAGGTGAAGGTAACAATGAGGTGAAGGTAACAATGAGGTGAAGGTAACAATGAGGTGAAGGTAACAATGAGGTGAAGGTAACAATGAGGTGAAGGTAACAATGAGGAGAAGGTAACAATGAGGTGAAGGTAACAATGAGGTGAAGGTAACAATGAGGTGAAAGTAGCAATGAGGTAATGGTAACAAAGAGGTAATGGTAACAATGAGGTAATGGTAACAATGAGGAGAAGGTAACAATGAGGTGAAGATAACAATGAGGTGAAGGTAACAAGAAAGTGAATGTAGCAATGAAGTAAAGGTAACAATGAGGTGAAGGTAAGAATGAGGTGAGAGTAACAATGAGGTGAAGGTAAGAATGAGGTAAAGGTAAGAATGAGGTGAGGGTAACAATGAGGTGAAGGTAAGAATGAGGTGAAGGTAACAAGAAAGTGAAGGTAACAATGACGTGAAGGTGACAATGAGGTGAAGGCAACAATGAGGTGAAGGTAACAATGAAGTGAAGATAACAATGAAGTGAAGGTAACAATGAGGGTAACAATGAAGGTAACAATGAGGTGAAGGTAACAATGAGGTGAAGGTAACAATGAGGTGAAGGTAACAATGAGGTGAAGGTAACAATGAGGTGAAGGTAACAATGAGGTGAAGGTAACAATGAGGTGAAGGTAACAATGAGGTGAAGGTAACAATGAGGTGAAGGTAACAATGAGGTGAAGGTAACAATGAGGTGAAGGTAACAATGAGGTGAAGGTAACAATGAGGTGAAGGTAACAATGAGGTGAAGGTAACAATGAGGTGAAGGTAACAATGAGGTGAAGGTAACAATGAGGTGAAGGTAACAATGAGGTGAAGGTAACAATGAAGTGAACGAAACAATGAGGTGAAGGTAACAATGAGGTGAAGGTAACAATGAGGTGAAGGTAACAATGAGGTGATGGTAATAATGGGGTGAAGGTAACAATGAGGAGAAGGTAACAATGAGGTGAAGATCACAATGAGGTGAAGGTAACATTAGGGTGAACGTAACAATGAGGTGAAGGTAACAATGAGGTGAAGGTAACAATGAGGTGAAGGTAACATTAGGGTGAACGTAACAATGAGGTGAAGGTAACAATGAAATAAAGGTAAAAATGGGGTGAGGGTAACAATGAGGTGAAGATAACAATGAGGTGAAGGTAACAATGAGGTGAAGGTAACAATGAGGTGAAGGTAACAATGAGGTGAAGGTAACAATGAAGTGAACGAAACAATGAGGTGAAGATAACAATGAAGTGAAGGTAACAATGAGATGAGGGTAACAGTGAGGTGAAGGGAACAATGAGGTGAGGGTAACAATGAGGTGAAGGTAACAATGGGGTGAGAGTAACAATGAGGTGAAGGTAACAATGAGGTGAAGGTAACAATGAGGTGAAGGTAACAATGAGGTGAAGGTAACAATGAAGTGAAGGTAACAATGAGGTGAAGGTAACAATGAGGTGAAGGTAACAATGAGGTGAAGGTAACAATGAGGTGAAGGTAACAATGAGGTGAAGGTGACAATGAGGTGAAGGTAACAATGAGGTGAAGGTAACAATGAGGTGAAGGTAACAATGAGGTGAAGGTAACAAGGAAGTGAACAATGAGGTGAAAGGTAACAATGAGGTAACAATGAGGTGAAGGTAACAATGAGGTGAAGGTAACAATGAGGTGAAGGTAACAATGAGGTGAAGGTAACAATGAGGTGAAGGTAACAATGAGGTGAAGGTAACAATGAGGTGAAGGTAACAATGAGGTGAAGGTAACAATGAGGTGAAGGTAACAATGAGGTGAAGGTAACAATGAGGTGAAGATAACAATGAGGTGAAGGTAACAATTAGGTGAAGGTAACAATTAGGTGAAGGTAACAATGAGGTGAAGATAACAATGAGGTGAGGGTAGCAGTGAGGGGAAGGTAACAATGAGGTGAGGGTAACAATGAGGTGAAGGTAACATTAGGGTGAACGTAACAATGAGGTGAAGGTAACAATGAAATAAAGGTAAAAATGGGGTGAGGGTAACAATGAGGTGAAGATAACAATGAGGTGAAGGTAACAATGAGTTGAAGGTAACAATGGGGTGAAGGTAACAATTAGGTGAAGGTAACAATGAGGTGAAGGTAACAATGAAGTGAAGGTAACAATGAGGTGAAGGTAACAATGAGGAGAGAGCAACAATGAGGAGAAGGTAACAATGGGGTGAAGGTAACAATGAGGTGAAGGTAACAATGAGGTGAAGGTAACAATGAGGTGAAGGTAACAATGAGGTGAAGGTAACAATGAGGTGAAGGTAACAATGAGGTGAAGGTAACAATGTGGTGAAGGTAACAATGAGGTGAATGTAACAATGTGGTGAAGGTAACAATGAGGTGAATGTAACAATGAGGTGAAGGTAACAATGAGGTGAAGGTAACAATGAGGTGAAGGTAACAATGAGGTGAAGGTAACAATGAGGTGAAGGTAACAATGAGGTGAAGGTAACAATGAGGTGAAGGTAACAATGAGGTGAAGGTAACAATGAGGTGAAGGTAACAATGAGGTGAAGGTAACAATGAGGTGAAGGTAACAATGAGGTGAAGGTAACAATGAGGTGAAGGTAACAATTAGGTGAAGGTAACAATGAGGTGAAGGAACCAATGAGGAGAAGGTAACAATGGGGTGAAGGTAACAGTGAGGTGAAGGTAAGAATGAGGAGAAGGTAACAATGAAGTGAAGGTAACAATGAGGCATAGGGAACAATGAGGTGAAGGAAACAATGAAGAGAAGGTAATAATGAGGAGAAAGTAACAATTAATTTAAGGTAACAATGAGGAGAGTGTAACAATGAGGAGAAGGTAACAATGGGGTGAGAGTAACAATGAGGTGAAGGTAACAATTAGCTGAAGGTAACAATGGGGAGAAGTTAACAATGAGGTGAAGGTAACAATGAGTTGAAGGTAACAATGGGGTGAAGGTAACAATGAGTTGAAGGTAACAATAGAGTGAAGGTAACAATGAGGTTAAGGTAACATTGAAGTGAAGGTAACAATGAGGTGTAGGTTACAATGATGTGAGGGCAACAATGAGGTGAAGGTAACAATGAGGTGAAGGTAACAATGAGGTGAAGGTAACAATGACGTGAAGGTAACAATGAAGGTAACAAGAAGAGGTGAAGGTAACAATGAGGTGAAGGTAACAATGAGGTGAAGGTAACAATGAGGTGAAGGTAACAATGAGGTGAAGGTAACAATGAGGTGAAGGTAACAATGAGGTGAAGGTAACAATGAGGTGAAGGTAACAATGAGGTGAAGGTAACAATGAGGTGAAGGTAACAATGAGGTGAAGGTAACAATGAGGTGAAGGTAACAATGAAGGTAACAAGGAGGTGAAGGTAACAATGAGGTGAAGGTAACAAGGAGGTGAAGGTAACAATGAGGTGAAGGTAACAAGGAGGTGAAGGTAACAATGAGGTGAAGGTAACAAGGAGGTGAAGGTAACAAGGAGGTGAAGGTAACAATGAGGTGAAGGTAACAAGGAGGTGAAGGTAACAAGGAGGTGAAGGTAACAATGAGGTGAAGGTAACAATGAGGTGAAGGTAACAATGAGGTGAAGGTAACAATGAGGTGAAGGTAACAATGAGGTGAAGGTAACAATGAGGTGAAGGTAACAATGAGGTGAAGGTAACAATGAGGTGAAGGTAACAAGGAGGTGAAGGTAACAATGAGGTGAAGGTAACAAGGAGGTGAAGGTAACAATGAGGTGAAGGTAACAATGAGGTGAAGGTAACAATGAGGTGAAGGTAACAAGGAGGTGAAGGTAACAATGAGGTGAAGGTAACAATGAGGTGAAGGTAACAATGAGGTGAAGGTAACAATGGGGAGAAAGTAACAATGAGGTGAAGGTAACAATAGACTGAAGGTAACAATGAGGTGAAAGTAACAATGGAGTGAAGATAACAATGAGGTGAAGGTAACAATGAGGTGAAGGTAACAATGAGGTGAAGGTAACAATGAGGTGAAGGTAACAATGAGGTGAAGGTAACAATGAGGTGAAGGTAACAATGAGGTGAAAGTAACAATGGAGTGAAGGTAACAATGAGGTGAAGGTAACAATGAGGTGAAGGTAACAATGAGGTGAAGGTAACAATGAGGTGAAGGTAACAATGAGGTGAAGGTAACAATGAGGTGAAGGTAACAATGAGGTGAAGGTAACAATGAGGTGAAGGTAACAATGAGGTGAAGGTAACAATGAGGTGAAGGTAACAATGAGGTGAAGGTAACTGAGGTGAAGGTAACAATGAGGTGAAGGTAACAATGAGGTGAAGGTAACAATGAGGTGAAGGTAACAAGGAAGGTAACAATGAGGTGAAGGTAACAATGAGGTGAAAGGTAACAATGGGTGAGGTGAGGTGAGGTAACAATGAGGTGAAGGTAACAATGAGGTGAAGGTAACAATGAGGTGAAGGTAACAATGAGGTGAAGGTAACAATGAGGTGAAGGTAACAATGAGGTGAAGGTAACAATGAGGTGAAGGTAACAATGAGGTGAAGGTAACAAGGAGGTGAAGGTAACAATGAGGTGAAGGTAACAATGAGGTGAAGGTAACAATGAGGTGAAGGTAACAATGAGGTGAAGGTAACAATGAGGTGAAGGTAACAATGAGGTGAAGGTAACAATGAGGTGAAGGTAACAATGAGGTGAAGGTAACAATGAGGTGACGGGGTAACAATGAGGTGAGGGTAACAATGAGGTGAAGGTAACAATGAGGTGAAGGTAACAATAAGGTGAAGGTAACAATGAGGTGAAGGTAACAATGAGGTGAAGGTAACAATGAGGTGAAGGTAACAATGAGGTGAAGGTAACAATGAGGTGAAGGTAACAATGAGGTGAAGGTAACAATGAGGTGAAGGTAACAATGAGGTGAAGGTAACAATGAGGTGAAGGTAACAATGAGGTGATGGGATAACAACATGGAAGAAGTGAAGATAACGAAGTAGCGAGAGTAGCGAGGAAGTGAGGATAACGTATTAGTATGTATAGCAAAGTAGTGTTGATAACGAAGTGAAGGTAACGAATTAGAGAGGTTAATGAAGTAGAGAGAGATAATGAAGTAGAGAGAGATAATGAAGTAGAGAGAGATAATGAAGTAGAGAGGATAATGAAGTAGAGAGAGATGATGAAGTAGAGAGAGATAATGAAGTACCGAGGAAAATGAACTATTGAGGATAACGACGTAGTGAAGGTAATAAAGTATGTGAATAATAAAGTAGTGTGGATAATAAAGTAGTGAGGATAATAAAGTAGTGTAGGTAATAAAGTAGTGTGAATAATAAAGTAGTGAGGATAATAAAGTATGAGGATAATAAAGTAGTGAGGATAATAAAGTAGTGGGGATAATAAAGTAGTGGGGATAATAAAGCAGTGTAGGTAATAAAGTAGTGTGAATAATAAAGTAGTGAGGATAATAAAGTAGTGGGGATAATAAAGCAGTGTAGGTAATAAAGTAGTGTGAATAATAAAGTAGTGAGGATAATAAAGTATGAGGATAATAAAGTAGTGAGGATAATAAAGTAGTGTGGATAATAAAGTAGTGTGGATAATAAAGTAATGTCGATAATGAAGTAGTGTGGATAATAAAGTAGTGTGGATAATAAAGTAGTGTGGATAATAAAGTAGTGTGGATAATAAAGTAGAGTGGATAATAAAGTAGTGAGAATAATAAAGTAGTGAGGATAATAAAGTAGTGTGGATAATGAAGTAGTGAGGATAATAAAGTAGTGTGGATAATAAAGTAGTGAGGATAATAAAGTTGTGAGGATAATAAAGTAGTGTGGATAATAAAGTAGTGAAGATAATAAAGTAGTGAGGATAATAAAGTAGAGTGGATAATAAAGTAGTGTGAATAATAAAGTAGTGAAGATAAAAAAGTAGTGAGAATAATAAAGTAGTGAGGATAATAAAGTAGTGTGGCTAATAAAGTAGTGAGGATAATAAAGTAGTGTGGATAATAAAGTAGTGTGGATAATAAAGTAGTGAGGATAATAAATCAGTGAGGATAATAAAGTAGTGTGGATAATAAAGTAGTGAGGATAATATAGTAGTGAGGATAATAAAGTAGTGAGGATAATAAAGTAGTGTGGATAATAAAGTAGTGTGCATAATAAAGTAGTGAGGATAATAAAGTAGTGAGGATAATAAAGTAGTGAGGATAATAAAGCAGAGTGGATAATAAAGTAGTGAGGATAATAAAGTAGTGTGGATAATAAAGTAGTGTGGATAATAAAGTAGTGAGGATAATAAAGTAGTGAGGATAATAAAGTAGTGTGGATAATAAAGTAGTGAGGATAATAAAGTAGTGTGGATAATAAAGTAGTGAGGATAATAAAGTAGTGAGGATAAAAAAGTAGTGTGGATAATAAAGTAGTGTGGATAATAAAGTAGTGTGGATAATAAAGTAGTGAGGATAATAAAGTAGTGTGGATAATAAAGTAGTGAGGATAATTAAGTAGTGAGGATATTAAAGTAGTGTACATAATTAAGTAATGAGAATAACAAAGTAGTGAGAATAATAAAGTAGTGAGGATAATTAAGTAGTGAGGATAATAAAGTAGTGTAGGTAATAAAGTAATGAGAATAACAAAGTAGTGAGAATAATAAAGTAGTGAGGATAATAAAGTAGTGAGGATAAAAGTGTGGATAATAAAGTAGTGAGGATAATAAAGTAGTGAGGATAATAAAGTAGTGAGGATAATAAAGTAGTGAGGATAATAAAGTAGTGAGGATAATAAAGTAGTGAGGATAATAAAGTAGTGAGGATAATGAAGTAGTGTGGATAATAAAGTAGTGTGGATAATAGAGTAGTGAGGATAATGAAGTAGTGTGGATAATAAAGTAGTGAGGATAATAAAGTAGTGAGGATAATAAAGTAGTGTGGATAATAAAGTAGTGAGGATAATAAAGTAGTGAGGATAATAAAGTAGTGAGGATAATAAAGTAGTGTGGATAATAAAGTAGTGAGGATAATAAAGTAGTGAGGATAATAAAGTAGTGAGGATAATAAAGTAGTGAGGATAATAAAGTAGTGTGGATAATAAAGTAGTGAGGATAATAAAGTAGTATGGATAATAAAGTAGTGAGGATAACGAAGACGTGAGAGATGCAATAAAAGAAAGTAAAACATTAGTTATGAAAGAAAAATCTTAAGGAGAAACTCAAGGTGGAAGTGACACAGACACCAGGATAACACAGTAGTGGAAGTGACACAGACACCAGGATAACACTGTAGTGGAAGTGACACAGACACCAGGATAACACTGTAGTGGAAGTGACACAGACACCAGGATAACACATTAGTGGAAGTGACACAGACACCAGGATAACACAGTAGTGGAAGTGACACAGACACCAGGATAACACAGTAGTGGAAGTGACACAGACACCAGGATAACACAGAAGTGGAAGTGACACAGACACCAGGATAACACAGTAGTGGAAGTGACACAGACACCAGGATAACACAGTAGTGGAAGTGACACAGACACCAGGATAACACAGTAGTGGAAGTGACAGAGACACCAGGATAACACTGTAGTGGAAGTGACACAGACACCAGGATAACACAGAAGTGGAAGTGACACAGACACCAGGATAACACAGTTGTGGAAGTGACACAGACACCAGGATAACACAGAAGTGGAAGTGACACAGACACCAGGATAACACAGTAGTGGAAGTGACACAGACACCACGATAACACAGTAGTGGAAGTGACACAGACACCAGGATAACACAGTAGTGGAACTGACACAGTAACACAGAAGTGGAAGTGACACAGACACCAGGATAACACAGTAGTGGAAGTGACACAGACACCAGGATAACACAGTAAGTGGAAGTGACACAGACACCAGGATAACACAGTAGTGGAAGTGACACAGACACCAGGATAACACAGTAGTGGAAGTGACACAGACACCAGGATAACACAGTAGTGGAAGTGACACAGACACCAGGATAACACAGTAGTGGAAGTGACACAGACACCAGGATAACACAGTAGTGGAAGTGACACAGACACCAGGATAACACAGTAGTGGAAGTGATACAGACACCAGGATAACACAGTAGTGGAAGTGACACAGACACCAGGATAACACAGTAGTGGAAGTGACACAGACACCAGGATAACACAGTAGTGGAAGTGACACAGACACCAGGATAACACAGTAGTGGAAGTGACACAGACACCAGGATAACACAGTAGTGGAAGTGACACAGACACCAGGATAACACAGTAGTGGAAGTGACACAGACACCAGGATAACACAGTAGTGGAAGTGACACAGACACCAGGATAACACAGTAGTGGAAGTGACACAGACACCAGGATAACACAGTAGTGGAAGTGACACAGACACCAGGATAACACAGTAGTGGAAGTGACACAGACACCAGGATAACACAGTAGTGGAAGTGACACAGACACCAGGATAACACAGTAGTGGAAGTGACACAGACACCAGGATAACACAGTAGTGGAAGTGACACAGACACCAGGATAACACAGAAGTGGAAGTGACACAGACACCAGGATAACACAGAAGTGGAAGTGATACAGACACCAGGATAACACTGTAGTGGAAGTGACACAGACATCAGGATAACACAGTAGTGTAAGTGACACAGACACCAGGATAACACAGAAGTGGAAGTGACACAGACACCAGGATAACACAGAAGTGAAAGTGACACAGACACCAGGATAACACAGAAGTGGAAGTGACACAGACACCAGGATAACACAGAAGTGGAAGTGACACAGACACCAGGATAACACAGAAGTGGAAGTGACACAGACACCAGGATAACACAGAAGTGGAAGTGACACAGACACCAGGATAACACAGTAGTGGAAGTGACACAGACACCAGGATAACACAGAAGTGGAAGTGACACAGACACTAGGATAACACAGTAGTGGAAGTGACACAGACACCAGGATAACACAGAAGTGGAAGTGACACAGACACCAGGATAACACAGTAGTGGAAGTGACACAGACACCAGGATAACACAGTAGTGGAAGTGACACAGACACCAGGATAACACAGTAGTGGAAGTGACACAGACTCAAGGATAACACTGTAGTGGAAGTGACACAGACACCAGGATAACACAGTAGTGGAAGTGACACAGACAGAAGGATAACACTGTAGTGGAAGTGACACAGACACCAGGATAACAGTAGTGGAAGTGACACAGACACCAGGATAACACAGTAGTGGAAGTGACACAGACACCAGGATAACACAGTAGTGGAAGTGACACAGACACCAGGATAACACAGAAGTGGAAGTGACACAGACACCAGGATAACACAGTAGTGGAAGTGACACAGACACCAGGATAACACAGTAGTGGAAGTGACACAGACACCAGGATAACACAGTAGTGGAAGTGACACAGACACCAGGATAACACAGTAGTGGAAGTGACACAGACACCAGGATAACACAGAAGTGGAAGTGACACTGACACC
The DNA here is from genome assembly GCF_038502225.1 of Cherax quadricarinatus. Lineage (NCBI taxonomy): Eukaryota > Metazoa > Arthropoda > Malacostraca > Decapoda > Parastacidae > Cherax > Cherax quadricarinatus. The sequence goes on along the minus strand of NC_091299.1, from coordinate 54,917,345 downwards.
AGGATAACACAGTAGTGGAAGTGACACAGACACCAGGATAACACAGTAGTGGAAGTGACACAGACACCAGGATAACACAGAAGTGGAAGTGACACAGACACGAGGATAACACAGAAGTGGAAGTGATACAGACACCAGGATAACACTGTAGTGGAAGTGACAAAGACACCAGGATAACACAGAAGTGGAAGTGACACAGACACCAGGATAACACAGAAGTGGAAGTGACAAAGACTCCAGGATGACACAGTAGTGGAAGTGACACAGACACCAGGATAACACAATAGTGGAAGTGACAAAGACACCAGGATGACACAGTATTGGAAGTGACAAAGACACAAAGTACTGAGTGCACCAAAGTAGTAAGAGTAACAGATTACTGTGGGTAACAAAGTAGTGAGAAGCAAAACATTGAAAAAAAAGTAATGAGAGAAACAAAGTAGTGAGAAACAAAGTACTGACAGTAACAAAGTAGTGAGAAACAAAATACTGGGAGTAACAAAGAAGTGAGAAACAAAGTACTGGGGGTAACACAGTAGTGAGAAACAAAATACTGAGAGTAACAAAGAAGTGAGAAACAAAGTACTGAGGGTAACACAGTCGTGAAAAACAAAGTACTGAGGGTAAAGAAGTAGTGAGAAACAAAGTACTGAGAGTAACAAAGTAGTGAGAAACAAAATACTGAGGGTAAAACAGTAGTGAGAAACAAAGTACTGACAGTAACAAAGTAGTGAGAAACAAAATACTGAGGGTAACACAGTAGTGAGAAACAAAGTACTGACAGTAACAAAGTAGTGAGAAACAAAATACTGAGGGTAACACAGTAGTGAGAAACAAAGTACTGACAGTAACAAAGTAGTGAGAAACAAAATACTGAGGGTAACACAGTAGTGAGAAACAAAATACTGGGAGTAACAAAGAAGTGAGAAACAAAGTACTGAAGGTAACACAGGAGTGAGAAACAAAGTACTGAGGGTAAAGAAGTAGTGAGAAACAAAGTACTGAGGGTAACAAAGTAGTGAGAGCAACAGAATATTGAGGGTAACAAAGTAGTGAGAAACAAAGTACTGGGAGTAACAAAGTAGTGAGAAACAAAGTATTGAGTGCAACAAAGTAGTGAGAAACAAAGTATTGATGGTCACAAAGTAGTGAGAAAAAATGTGTTGAGGGCTACAAAGTAGTGAGAGCAACAGAATATTGAGGGTAACAAAGTAGTGAGAGCAACAGAATATTGAGGGTAACAAAGTAGTGAGAGCAACAGAATATTGAGGGTAACAAAGTAGTGAGAGCAACAGAATATTGAGGGTAACAAAGTAGTGAGAAACAAAGTATTGAGGGTCACAAAGTAGTGAGAAACAAAGTATTGAGGGTCACAAAGTAGTGAGAAACAAAGTATTGAGGGTCACAAAGTAGTGAGAAACAAAGTATTGAGGGTCACAAAGTAGTGAGAAACAAAGTATTGAGGGTCACAAAGTAGTGAGAAACAAAGTATTGAGGGTCACAAAGTAGTGAGAAACAAAGTATTGAGGGTCACAAAGTAGTGAGAAACAAAGTATTGAGGGTCACAAAGTAGTGAGAAACAAAGTATTGAGAGTCACAAAGTAGTGAGAAACAAAGTATTGAGAGTCACAAAGTAGTGAGAAACAAAGTATTGAGGGTCACAAAGTAGTGAGAAACAAAGTATTGAGGGTCACAAAGTAGTGAGAAACAAAGTATTGAGAGTCACAAAGTAGTGAGAAACAAAGTATTGAGAGTCACAAAGTAGTGAGAAACAAAGTATTGAGAGTCACAAAGCAGTGACAAATAAAGTATTGAGAGTTACAAAGTAGTGAGAAACAAAGTATTGAGAGTCACAAAGTAGTGATAAACAAAGTATTGAGGGTCACAAAGTAGTGAGAAACAAAGTATTGAGGGTCACAAAGTAGTGAGAAATGAAGTATTGAGGGTTACAAAGTAGTGAGAAACAAAGTATTGAGAGTCATAAAGTAGTGAGAAACAAAATATTGAGGGTTACAAAGTAGTGAGAAACAAAGTATTGAGGGTTACAAAGTAGTGAGAAACAAAGTTTTTTAGGGTTACAAAGTAGTGAGAAACAAAGTATTGAGAGTCACAAAGTAGTGAGAAACAAAGTATTGAGGGTTACAAAGTAGTGAGAAACAAAGTATTGAGAGTCACAAAGTAGTGAGAAACAAAGTATTGAGGGTCACAAAGTAGTGAGAAACAAAGTATTGAGAGTCACAAAGTAGTGAGAAACAAAGTATTGAGAGTCACAAAGTAGTGAGAAACAAAGTATTGAGAGTCACAAAGTAGTTAGAGATTGAGAGTCACAAAGCAGTGACAAATAAAGTATTGAGAGTTACAAAGTAGTGAGAAACAAAGTATTGAGAGTCACAAAGTAGTGATAAACAAAGTATTGAGGGTCACAAAGTAGTGAGAAACAAAGTATTGAGGGTCACAAAGTAGTGAGAAACAAAGTATTGAGAGTCACAAAGTAGTGAGAAACAAAATATTGAGGGTTACAAAGTAGTGAGAAACAAAGTATTGAGGGTTACAAAGTAGTGAGAAACAAAGTTTTTTAGGGTTACAAAGTAGTGAGAAACAAAGTATTGAGAGTCACAAAGTAGTGAGAAACAAAGTATTGAGGGTTACAAAGTAGTGAGAAACACAAAGTAGTGAGAAACAAAGTATTGAGAGTCACAAAGTAGTGAGAAACAAAGTATTGAGAGTCACAAAGTAGTGAGAAACAAAGTATTGAGAGTCACAAAGTAGTGAGAAACAAAGTATTGAGAGTCACAAAGTAGTGAGAAACAAAGTATTGAGAGTCACAAAGTAGTGAGAAACAAAGTATTGAGAGTCACAAAGTAGTGAGAAACAAAGTATTGAGAGTCACAAAGTAGTTAGAAACAAAGTATTGAGAGTCACAAAGTAGTTAGAAACAAAGTATTGAAGGTAACAAAGTAAATAGGACTGAGACTTGTGCAACACTTGGGTATCCTTTTTTTGTGGAAACGTTTCACCATCCGGTTGTTTCTCAGTCCTAAGCAGAGAAGAAACTTGAAATGTCTCATTCGTCAATTTACGGGTTTTCTAAGGCGTTTACACAGCATCATCTTGACACAGGAAACACTACGCTTAACTAACCTATACGTATATCCCCCTTCCACTTGTGCTTTCTTCCAAGGTGACACAGTCTCCCACTAGTTCACTTTACTTGTCTCCAGAACATAAGCCTTGTTCTCCGTGCATGTGTTGTACTTTTATCAAGAGTGATGGGCTGAAAATATCAACTAAAGGCTGAGGGACTGATTCTCTCAAACACCTTAACATCTTCTAACATTCATCTCTATACTGGACTGAGGAAGGAAGTAGCTAGAAAAACATTTCCACAATAAAGTTTCTTAAGTGATGAACAAGCAAGTTATTCATCATGTTGGTTTCCTGAACCTTTTAAGTAAAAAGGACATGACAGAATGTGTAATGAAGTGAAAAGTGTAATAAATGAGGATAATAAAGAACTTAAGTAACACTCTAGTGACAGTAAAACAGAAGTGAGAGTAACACTGTAGTGAGAGTAACATTGAAGTGCGAGTAACACAGTAGTAACAGTAACATACTAGTAAGAGAAATACTGTAGTGAGAGTAAGACTGTAGTGAGAGTAACACTGTAGTGAGAGTAACACTGTAGTGACAGTAACACTGTAGTGACAGTAACACTGTAGTGACAGTAACACTGTAGTGACTAACACAGTAGTGAGAGTAACACTGTAGTCAGAGTAATTCTGTAGTGATAGTAACACTGTAGTCAGAGAAACACTGTAGTGACAGTAACAATGTAGTGAGAGAAACACTGTAGTGAGAGTATGACTGTAATGACAGTAACACAGTAGTGAAAGTAACACTGTAGTGAGGGTAACACTGTAGTGAAAGTAACACAGTAATGAGAGTAATACAGTGGTGACAGTAACACAGTAGTGAGAGTAACACAGTAGCGACAGTAACAAAGTAGTGAGAGTAACACTGTAGTGAGAGTAACACTGTAGTGAGAGTATCACTGTAGTGAGAGTAACACAGTAGCGAGAGTAACATAGTAGTGAGAGTAACGCAATACTGAGAGTAACACAGTAGCGAGAGTAACACAGTAGTTAGAGTAACACAGTACTTAGAGGAACACAGAATTGGGAGAAAGGTATTAATGAAAGTTACAGTAGTATGGTAGTTTGAGTAACACAGTAGTATGGTAAACACAGTAGTGTGGTAGTGTGAGTAATACAGTAGCATGGTAGTGTGAGTAATGTCAGTAGTATTACTGTGTACCTGTGTAGTATACTTTAGATAATCCCAGATATGTTATAGAGAAGCTCCCTGGCTAGCGACGACGTCACGAGTCACGCACATGTGTACCGCCTGCCACAGCCTTCCTTCTCAGCTCCTGCTAGGCCTAGACTGGACAAAAGGCAAGGCTCTTGGGCTTCTCCTCAACTCTAATTATACGCTTCCAGACATCCTACGTGCGTATTTCTTACTCCCATATCTCCTGATGAACCCCCACGACAAATGGTGGCAGCAGTGGAGGCGTGATTGTGAAGATTACGCAGATATAAAGTGACTAAATTCTACCAGCCGGTAGGACATTGTGTGTGACTGTGTGAGTCCTGCAGACGACGCACCACACAACAAGCCAACATTCTCCTGCCAGGGCTACAACTTTCTGGTTAGATGCTTCATGCCTTATTTGCTTATTTGGTAAGCTACGAGGAGTTGATCCGGGTTTTGCAATTTAAGCCAAACCAGTTAAACCAATCTGTAGGGAAGTGCCTAAGCCAGTCACCCAGCCTGCTTCATCACTGCTGTGTGCATAGCTACAAGCATTCAAGCCATCCCAGCCTAGCTAATGTCAAGGGCTTAAACTCAGCTGAGAGAGGAGTAAGCCAAGCAAGGTCCTCTTTGAAGTTACTGTCTCCGGTTCCACTCTGTGCTACCAGTACAACACTGGTTCGAGCGATATGCACCATCCCTGTTGTACAATTGTGGCTTATCAAGCCACCCAGGCTTATCACGTGAGTTCTGGTGTAGAGTGCCAGCCAGATGATCACGAGGGACGCCTGTTCACCCAGCCTGCTCCACCACCCGCAGAAGTCTGATGCCACCTACCATGTGTGCCATTAATCTCCCCATTTATCAGGGTCAATCATCCATATTTTACTGCCTACATACCGGGTCAAGAGTTATATTTCATCTGTGTGCTACCTTTACAAAATCTAGGTGTTTAAGTCACTGGATATGCGCAATTTTCAACAGGATTCTGCGAGTATGAAGATGGTGCTGCCACCCCATACCACCTTCCTCCTCCACCTGATGCTGCTTCCAGACCTTCAGTCAAGTCCATTATAGAAACATTCGAGTGTGTTGAAACATTTCTACATCTACAGTGATTTTTTCTTTTGTGCGTGTTATTCAGAGACTTTTGTGTCCTAGTGTAGACTTAGTGTTACATTTAACTCATAATCTGCAGTATTTTCCAGTGTTAACATGACTCACGAAATCGTAATGACACGATTGCAAACAAACCATACCACGGGCGAGGATAGAACCCGCGACGGTCTGGAGTTTTGAGACTCTCTGGTCGCGGGTTCTATCCCCACCCGTGGTATGGTTTTTCTTCCAGTGTTGTGTTATTGTTTTTTGAGTGTTTATTTTTTTATGCATATGTTTGTTAACGTTTCTCAGTCTCTTCAACCTGATGTAAGTAATGTTTTCTCGTACAATTTATTAATCTACTGTGTACAGCAATTTTGTTTTAATTTCCCTGTCATTCACTCCTTGTGAACTGTTTATTTTTTATCATCTGTGTCTTTAAGTGTTGTGCAATTTACCTTATTTCATTACTGTGTATTATTTTCTTGTGTCTTAACTTATTTTGATTGAATTGTCCTTGTATTTCCTGCTAATTCTGTGTTAATTCAGTCACTACTATTTCTCCAGTGTGCTAAATTGCCCTTTTAATTGTGTGTGTACTATTATTTTTGTGTTAAATATTTTATAAATGCAGGGTCTCATTTGTCTGAACTTTTGCAGGATGTTTATTTAATTCCTTTCAAAACAAGACCAAAGTGGAAAACAATTTATACAATAAATTCAGTGAATGAACCTTGACATTTTATCTGTGTTTCCTACAGCTTTGTAAATGTTGAATTTCCAGTTCTGTATCTTGTATCATTTTTATTCACATTATTTATATTTCTTTGAATAAATTTACTCTTAGTGTAATTTTTAAAGTAAATTATCATTGCTCTGTTTTTGAGTAATTTTGTTTAACATTTAATCTCAAATTAGGGAAAGTGTTCAAACCAGTTGTTTCTTGTTATTTTATTGTTCTTCTAAGTTATATTTTCTCTGTGCAAAACTTTTATTGATACATTGACCAATTCTGCAAATGACTTTTTTGTGCAACATTAACTGTTCTACAGTAATTTTTTTCTTTTTCAAAATTTTTTGTAGTGTTATTCTTGTGCTCTGTTTTGTTTATCAATTGATAATAATTCCTTAAAGAGTGATATAGTGTAATTCAGTGCAATATTTTCAGTATATTAAATAAGTTGTATTACCATTGTATAATATTTTGTTTTGTGCCATCTTTAGAAAATTTGTTTTCCCGGCATATTTCCAACTGCATACAATTTAGTGATTTTATTTTACTTTTTCATTGATTTACAATTTTATTATCATATTTCTCTACTGAATTGAGAGTAAAGACAGCTCATTTTTTAAATTAATTCAAATTAAAGTAATATTTCCGTCTTCTTCGATTTTTTAAGTATTTTCATATCTTTACCAAGTAAATTTCAGTGAGTTTTCTTTCCCATTCAGTGCGTCTTATAAATTTTATTTGCTTATGCATAGTAAGCATCTAGATTTTCAATTTAATAAAACTTTGTCGTAGACTTTTATTATTCTTTGCTCTCAGTGTCTTTGTGTAACTTCTATGAAATCACGTCTCAACTACCTTTGAGCAATGCCTTATTGAATAACGTCAGTCAGGCCAGTGTAATACCTGTGCTAAATTCAAATGGTTTTTTACCGACTGGCAGACCACATCTAGCTCTTATTCAGTATAGTTGTTTACACAGCTGGTATCCGAGATTTGTCACACTGCTGCAGAATGTGAAGCTCACATTAGGTCCTTATAGATATGTGCATTGCCTATTAACATAGTCAAGCTGTCAGGCACTGGTAAAACTGTCACTCCTGTCTGGAATTCAGTCCTTACAATATTTTGCACACAGGAAAGTGTACAGTTACCTCGGGTTTAAGAGGAACTTCGGACAACCTTGGGTACTGAGACTACTATCCTTGCGATAGCTAATTGTTTAAGTGGTTGTTCCTCTATGGGGAAAGCCATGTCGAGAAACGACTACTTGAAATGAGTTATGCCATCGCTTGTTGATGTCACAGGCTGTCTGCAGAAAGACTTTTCTGTCGTGGCTAGCGCACTCACTGGAGTGTCTCTTGTTGTCCTTCATGTTCCAGATGGTGATAACGTCCTAGATGACGAGTTGATAAGTTTGTTTGCCGAGCCATCATTACATATTGTAAGAGATAATAAGATCCATTTCTTCCTTGATAACCATTGTTGACCTTGTTTACTATCCTTACCTTTTTCATGTAGAGGATGAGTTGTCATCTGACCAGAAGATCAGTGTTATTTCAACCGAGGAGAGTCAATCCACTCCACCTTCAGAGGAGAAAGACTTAACTTCCACTGACTTCCCAGACGAGGTCAAGCGTTTGCTTCATCTTGTGAACGTCATAGAGCCAATGCCTTACCAGGTGAGAAGATGGGTATAACGAACCTATTGTCCCAACGTATCCCACTTGAACCTGGAACCAGACCTATTTATGTAACTGCATACAGAATGCCTCATTCACAAGTTGCTGTCACAGAAGAAATGATCAATAAGATGCTTAATGGTGTTATCGCACCCAGTAATTCACCCTGGAATACACCCTTGATCCTAGTAGCTAAGAAGGACGGTATTTGGCGCCTGGTGATTGACTTTAGGACGCTAAATGCAAAGACATTTCCAGATCGTTTCCCACTTTCTGTACTTAGTAAGCTTGAAGAAGACAGTTTAAAGATCAAAATGTCTAAATGTCAGTTTTTCAGATCAGAAATCAAGTTTACTGGTCACATAGTCACTCCTAGAGGAGTGACGCATTACAAATTGCAAATTACAATCCTGATGATTTCATAGCATCCCGTAACAGCTTAACTCAAGGTGCTTTTATAAGAATTTAAGAAACGCTTCATAAATCAACAGCAGAATTTACATGAGTCACTAATACTCAAGCAAAACCAAACCAAAATTAAAGTAGGTTCGAGAGTTATGCAGACTAACTTTAATAAAACATCCACAATGCCTAAGCTCGATCAAAAGTTTGTTAGCTCATATCGAGTAGTAGAACATGTCAGTGGCAATAAATATAAAGTTAGAGAAATCAGTACCAGTCAGTATAAAGAATTGCACTTAGAACATATGATGTCAGTATGCAAAGATGACGAGGTTCCTAACATCAAGACGAATGTGACAGACTCTGACAATCCTCCTGACTCAGTACCCTCTACCTCTAACAGCCAGACAGATGAACAACCTGATTGTCATTATTCCCTATGTACATGACAAGTATTGAGAAAATCCCAAATATCATTTGCAAATACCAGTTTAGTTCCTCCTCAACCACGGCATGTGTTAGCCATTGCAACAGAATTTGATCCTCCAGAGATGATCACTCTGTATATGTAAATCTCACCCTAGTAGAGTTGGGGTTAAATGTAAATAATCTCTATAGATAGATATCCTAGTCTAGACAGTATTGTAACTGTATGTTTACTATATCAACTTACTTATGTTCAAAAAAGAAAATTGTGTGTCTTCACATTCTCTCCAAATTCTGAGATTTAACAGTGAAAGACTTGGGTGCACCAAGTCTGCCTTTTCTGTTAAAAGCTCTCTTCTTTGCAAATATACTTCCTCAGAATCTGCAGATCACATGAATACAGATTGATCATCTCTTTCTCTTTGTTGATCTTCTCTATTTTTGTCTCAAACTCTTGTTGTACTATACCATCGTTGATTTTAACAATTACCATGAGTAGTGATTTATCATAATTCGTAATGCATTACAATCAGTATCATCCTTATATATAGTTCTTATGTTCAACTGTTGTGAATATTGATATTGCATACAATCAGCCCAAAGCCTATTGTGTGTGTAAGTTAGGTGTATGTTGGGATACCATACATTAGCATTACCGAACTGTCAGTAGTGTTACCGTTTACATTGGTAGTATACTTAAATAATCCCAGATATGTTACAGAGAAGCTCCCTGCTTAAAAATGACATCACAAACGATGTACATAGGTACCTCCTGCCACAGCATTTTTTCTCAGTTCCTCCTAAGCTTAGACTGGACGAAGACAAGGCTCCTGGGCTTCCCCTCAACTTTCATTAATTATACACTTCCATACATCCTACATGTGTATTTCTCACTTGCATATCTCCTCACGAACCCCCACGACAGTAACACAGTAGTGCGGTAGTGTAACACAGTAGTGTAGTAGTGTGTGAAACAGTTGCATGGTAGTGTAACAAATAGTATGGTAGTGTAACACAGGAGTATCGTAGAGTAACACAGTAGTGTGGTAGTGTAACACAGAATGCTAGTGTAACAGTTGTATGGTAGTATTACAACCCAGGATTCCAAATGGCCTGTTATCCCGGGTGTAATGGGAGCAAAAACACAGCAGAAAAAGTTTAGACTTATATTATCCTTCACCAATTTAGAACAGCAATATGTACACTATGTACAGTGATAAGTATAGTGCACTCCACGGTAAGCAAGGCAGAAATAGAAGCCACAAGATAGCAGACCGTGCTTCAACCAGCTCTAGAATGGGAATGACAAGGGCAGACAGGAGAGTGGTACCCACATAACCTCTGCGATTGCCAAAACCATCTTTTTATTGGCTAGAACCTGGTCACTAGTTGAACGACGGGGCCCCATCATCAACTCTTAGCAACCTGGTTCGCTGGTTGGGGGAGATAGCCTGTAAATGAGGGTGTGTACATGCGCCGAATAAAGGTTACGTACTCTTTGCATGCCACAGGTAGCATGACTAACACAGTATGGTAGCGTAACACAGTAGTGTGGTAATGTAACACAGTAGAATGCTAGTGTGAGTAACAAAGTTGTATGGTAGCATGACTAACACAGTATGGTAGTGTAACACAGTAGTGTGGTAGTGTAACACAGTAGAATGCTAGTGTGAGTAACACAGTTGTATGGTAGCATGACTAAAACAGTATGGTAGTGTAAAACAGTAACGTAGTGTGAGTAACTCAGTACCATAGCAGTGTAAGTAACACAGTTGTGTGGTAGTGTAAAACAGTAGTATGGTAGTGTAACACAGTAGTGCAGTAGTGTAACACAGTAATATGGCAGTGAGAGTAACACAGTAGTATGGTAGTGTTAGTAAAACAGTAGTGTAGTAGTGTAACACATAAGTGTAGTGGTGTAAAACAGTAGAATGTTAGTGTGGGAAACAGTATTATGGTACTGTGAGTAACAAAGAATGGTAGTGTGAGTAACACAAACGTATGGCAATGTAACACAGTAGTATAGTGGTGTGAGTAACTCAGTAGTATGGTAGTGTAACACAGTAGTATGGTAGCCTGAGTAACACAGTAATATGGTAGTGTGAGTATCAAAGTAGTATGGTAGTGTAACACAGTAGTATCGTAGTGTAACACAGTAGTGTGGTAGTGTAGCACAGTAGTATGGTAGTGTAACACAGTAGTATGGTACTGTGAGCATCACAGTAATACAGTAGGAGTAACAAAAAATGCACAATACCGTGACTGGAACGATACACAAATAACCCGCACGTAAAAGAGAGAAGCTTACGACGACGTTTCGGTCCGACTTGGACCATTGACAAAGTCACACTGACCAGAAGTGGAGCAGGACGGCTATATATAGGCAGGAAGAGGTGGTGGTGGTGGTAGTAGTAGTAGTAGTAGTAGTAGTAGTAGTAGTAGTAGTAGTAGTACAAGAATGGTATATGATACCGACAAGATTAAATTAAGACACATGCGCAACACCCGGACATCCCTATCGTAGACGTTCCGCCATCCAGCCAGCCACTGGATGGCGAAACGTCCACAACAAAGACAAACAGACGCCGCACATGTGTCTTAATTTCATCAGTAGTTGTAGTTGTAGTAGTAGTAGTAGTAGAAGAGGTAGTAGTAGTGGTAGTGGTAGAAGTGGGAAATAAGGAGGACGAGCCAGTAACTACAAAGGAAGGGGAGCACTGCAAGAGAGCTAGGTGCCCACTGAGGGAGAGCAAGCGCACAGACGTGCGTGAAAGGGGAAGTGGTGAAATAAATGAAGAAGGAACAGAAACACGAGACAGAAGAAAGACAACTCAGAGGAGAAAAGGAAAGAGGAAAGGGGAAGAGGGAGAAGAAAAAGAAAAAGAAAAAAAAATGAGGAGTCAGGTTAAGTCACGGGTGTTCTGAAGTTTGGAGCATTTTATAATGTAGTGCGAGAGGAAGGTATCTACAGAGACGAAGCCAGGGCTAAGGTTCATACAAGGAAGGTTGTGTATTAGAGAGGATTCAACTAGACGGCGACTGTTCGAGTTGGAAGTACGGAAGACAGTTTTAGCAGAAGACCAGTCAATAGGATGGCTATGATCTCTGACGTGATAGAAAAGAGCATTGTTAGTGTCGGCAAGCCTAACACTATTTTTGTGCTCACTAAGTCTGTCAGAAAGAGATCGACCAGTTTCTCCGAAGTATTGAAGAGGACAGGAGGAGCAGGAAATAGAGTAGACACCAGGAACATCTGTAGAGGGAGGAGAGGTATGAACGAGATTAGCGCGAAGAGTGTTAGTCTGGCGGAAGGTAAGCTTGATGTCTAAGGGACGGAGAGAATTGTTGAGATTAGAAAGACCGGAAATGTAGGGAAGGCAGAGGAAAGAGTTCCCAGGGAAAGAGTTTGGGAAGGTTTTTTGCCGGAGGGCCGGGGGAAGGGTAAAGATGGAAAACAATTATGAAAGGGGGAAATTTCTGCGGAAAAAACGGGAATCCGTGGGAGGCACAGGGGGAGATAAAACACTTTCGACGGGGGAAGCAGATGGGAAAAAGTATGAAGATCCCGGCATGGGTTTTGAACGGAAAAGGGAAAAAACCGTATTGAGCGGTGGACTGGACATCAAGGAAAGAAAAAAAGAATTTAGACCCCTTTCCCTTTAAAAAGGGGAAGGGGCAAGATTAAAACTTCAAAAAAAGGTTGAAGAGTTTAAAAGTCATGAGGCAAAAAAAAAATTTCAGCCAAAGGGGGAAGGTGAAGGTTGCAACCGGGGGTTGGAAGAAAAGTCCGAATTTCCCAAAATATTAAAGGACGGGAGAAAAGGGCCCATACCCAACCGAAGGTTGAGAAAAAACCCTTTGGAAAGGGGGAAAGTCCAACGGGGGGATAAGATCAAGAAAAACATTATGAGGAAAAAACCCCCCGGGCCTTCTCTCTAAAAATAACATCATAAAGGGGGACATTTGAAGGGGGACCAGGTAAAGACAAATTTTACAGGTTGGGAAGAGCAACCGTTAAATGAAGTTTTGGGGTGACGGAGGTTGGCGGGAAAAAAAGCCCAAGGGGAGTGGGGGTTTTGGGCCAAGAAGAAGAAAAAGACACCTTAGGATATGAGGGGACGGAGGAATTTGGTTTAAGTTTGGGAAGGCCATAGAAATGGGGAAAGAGGGTGACACGAAACCGTTGAACAAGGCCCAAGTCAGGAGGACAGAGGTGGGAAAACCCTTAGTTTTTTGTTGAAAGCCTTGATGCGATCAAGAGGTTGAAACGAGGGGTGTGGTACGTGGCAGGGGAAAAGACATCACCTTCGGAGGTAATCCCCGATCAGCTGATGTCTTGCCCTCTGACTCACGCCCTACCCCCTCTTTTCCCAATTGATAGCATCAGAAAATTTCAAAAAAAAACTAAAAATCCTCTGACCTCTCCTCTGAGCTTTTAAAACGGTTTTCATCTGTCCCTCTCCCTTTTCTATGGCCCCCAAACTCATAAACTATCTCCCCCCTTTTTTAAAACCCCAAGGTTTTCTTTTTCCCTTTTTTTCGGCTGGCCAAACCTCACTCCCTTCCCTTTTCTTTTTTTCCCCCCCCCCTCCCGACCATCGGGGTTCCCCTTTTTCCCCCTGTAAAGCGGCCCTTTAGCCCCTTTTTACCAAAGTCCCCCTTTTATGATTCCTTTTTTTTAAAACCGAAGGTTGTTCTCCCCCAAAAATGGTTTTTTTTTTTTTTTACCCCCCCGGGATCCCCCTTTTCCCTTACAAGGAAATTTATTTCAAAACCTTTGGGGTTTCGGGGCCCCCCCCTCCCTTTTGCATCTTTTTTGGTCTTCAGCTTTCTTCCACCCCCGAAAACAACCTTTTTCTGGGTCCCCTATTATGAATTTTTCTTGGGTCAGCCCCGTTTTCCAATTTTCTGGCCTTTTAATTTTCCCCCTTCCCTTAAAAAAGCTGTGGGTTTTTTCCTTTTTGTTCCAGTCCCGCTCGTCGGTTTTCCTTTTTCCTTTCAGAAAACCCCCTTAAAACACTTTTTTTCAGCTTCCCCCGCGAAAGGTTCTTATCTCCCTTTTTCCGTGCCCCGCATCGGCCCCGCCTTGGGAGAAATTTCCCTTCAAACCCTTTTCCCCCCTTTTTCCTTTCTTTCTAGCTTGCCCTCTAGGGGGCTAAAACCTTTCTTTTCCCCCCTTTACCCGGGAATTTTTCCCTTTCCTTCCCACATTTCCGGGTTTTTTCCAAAAAATTTCCGTCCCTTAGCTTTCCCCCCAAAACTCTCCGCATTCTCTTCATCCTCCCCCTCAAAGCCGGGGTTTCCCCTTTTTTTTTTCCCTTTCCCCCTTTTTTATTTGGAGAACTTCCTTTTGGGCTTAAGGGCCCAAAAAAAAATTTAGGGGTTCCAATAAAATCTTTTTTTCTTTTGTAAACTGGCCCCCTATTACTTTTTTTTCCCTTTCCCCCTTTCCTTTCCCTCGGGGCCCCCTTTGTTTTCCTTCTTCCCCTTTCCTTTTTCCGCTTCCTTTTCTCTGTAATGCCCCCCTCCCCCCTTATAAAATTTAAAACCCGCCCCGCTTCCCCTCCTTTTTTTTTTTCTTTTTTTTTTTCCCCTTTTCCCCCCCTTTTTCCTTTTTCCCTAGTTTTCTTTTTCTCTGTCCGTGTTTCGTTCCTTCTTCTTTATTTCCCCCACTTTCCCCCCCACGTCTGTCCTTCCCTTGGGCATAGCCCCTTTCTTTTCCCCCCCTTTTTTAGTTATGCCCTTTTTTTAATTTCCCCAAAAAATTTAAACCCTTTTTATTAAAAAAATAGTGAAAAAAGAATGGGGTTTGTTTTTTTGGGGGGCCCCTGGGGGCTATGGGAAAAAGTTTAAAGGGTTTTTGGGGGTTTTGTTTAAATATTTTTAAAAAACCATTTTTGGTAGTGTAACACAGTAGTCTGGTAGTGTAAAACAGTAGTATGGTAGTGTAACACAGTAGTGTGCTGGCGTATCACAGTAATATGGTAGTGTAACAGTAATATGGTAGCATAACACAGTAGTATAGTAGTTTTAGAAACACAGTAGTGTAGTAGTGTAACACAGTAGTGTGGTAGTGTAACACAGTAGTTTGATAGTGTAACACAATAGTATGGTAGTGTAACACAGCAGTGTAGTAGGGTGGGTAAAACAGTAGTGTGGTAGTGTAACACAGTAGTATGGTAGTGTAATACAGTAGTATGGTAGTCTGAGTAGCACAGCACTGTGGTAGTGTGAGCATCACAGTAATATGGTAGTGTAATGAACACAGTACGGTAGTGTGAGTAACACAGTAGTATGGTGGTGTAACACAGTAGTATGGTGGTGTAACACAGTAGTGTGGTAATGTAACACAGTACTATGATAGTGTAACAAAGTAATATGGTAGCATAACACAGTAGTGTGTTAGAGTAACACAATAGTGCAGTATTGCAACACAGTAGTATGGTGGTGTGAATAACACACTAGTGTGGTAATGTAACACAGTACTATGGTAGTATAAAACAGTAATATGGTAGCGTAACACAGTAGTATGGTAGTTTGAGTAACATAGTAGTGCAATAGTGTAACGCAGTAGTATGGTGGTTAACACAGTAGTGTGGTAGTGTAACACAGTACTATGGTATTGTAACACAGTAATATGGTAGCGTAACACAGCAGTGTGGTAGTTTGAGTAACACAGTAGTGCAGTATTGTAACACAGTAGTGCAGTATTGTAACACAGTAGTATGGTAGTGTAACACAGTAGTGTGGTAGTGTGAGTAACACAGTACTATGGTTGTGTAAAACCGTAATATGGTAGCATAACACAGTAGTGCAGTAGTGTAACACAGTAGTATGGTAGTGTGAGTAACATACTTGTATGGTAGTGTAACACAATAGTGTAGTATTGTGAGTAATACAGTAGTATGGTAGTGTGAGTAACACAGTAGTATGGGAGTGTGAGTAACACAATAGTATGGTGGTGTGAGTAATACAGTAGCATGGTAGTGTGAGTATCACAGTAGTATGGTGGTGTAAGACAGTAGTATGGTAGTGTGAATAACACAGTAGTATGGTGGTGTAACACAGTAGTATGGTAGTGTAATACAGTAGTATGGTGGTGTAACACAGTAGTGTAGTATTGTGAGTAACACAGTAGTATGGTAGTGTGAGCAACACAGTAGTGTAGTATTGTGAGTAACACAGTAGTATGGTAGTGTGAGCAACACAGTAGTTATAGTAACACATATCTGGTGTGTGACACTGTAGTGAAGATGGTGTCGGAAAATTCCACGCGCAGTTTCAAGTAAAAGTATGAAATGTGTAAGAAGTTAATAACGGCAAATGTCAGTTAATAATAAAAAGCAAGACAAAGGTTTTTCCCTTATTAATATATTCTTTCCTTCGTGTGATCATTAACTAATGTTGACTTTTTTTCAATTTTAAAATTCTTATGAACTAATTTTATCAAATACTTGAAGTATGTTTGGAAAAGCTCTAGATGATTTTTTATGCTAAAGTTTTACACAGCAAAAGAAATTCCTCCTTCGTCAACTTATATAAATTTGTTGGTTGAGATAAAACTTGGCCAGCAGTGCCATTGATGGTGCCAGTGATTGATGACCTCAAGTTATCTCCGATAAAACTTAAAGGTTCGACAAGTTCGTGACATCGGGCCAAAGAAAAGTGCCTTTTTTTTATTTTTCTCTTCGGCATGAAGACGGTGACACATACAAGACGTAAGTGTCTGTATAATCGAAACATTTCGTCACCACTGTAGGCTTTTTTTTTTAGGCTAGTAAAGGAGAATATAACACCAGAGACGTTTAGCAAATAAAATGTTTCATGTGTTTCTTGTTCTTCAGTGTATGGGTAGTGCATCTGCTCTAGGGAGGTTCCTTGACGCTGGTGAGGGGCTCTTGATCTAGGGAATCGGATCTGTGCTCAGGTTCCTTGAATTGAGCCTCAGTACCTTCCCCCCCCACATTGGCTGTATAATCCAAATGTGCTGTATAATCCACATGTGCTGTATAATTAATTTAAGAAAAAATGGCAACAATATCTGTTAAACAAAAAAATTAATTAGAACGTGAATAAAAACTCTCGTCTTTTAAAAATTATACAAAAAAAATGTAACTTTAGAAAGCTAAAAATATCTGCTGGAAGAATGATGTATTTTCGAAAGTGTAATAATGTTAGAAACCTTCTCGTAAATGTAAGTAAAGCTGTAGAAGAACCAAGTACTAGTTGATGTCATGGTAAAAACTTTGCTGGAATGTCAAGTTCCTGATGGTTAACTCACCTTGGAAAGCTACCATAATCTCAGAATTTTAAATACTATTATGTAAGAGCCAACTTTCTGTAAACTTTAGAGTCCAAGAGGGGAAAACAAGTTCCTGTCTGAGAATAAGTCCAGAGAAGTCTAGTTCCCTATCAACAACTTGATTCTTTTTCAACAACTATTTCTTCACTTTACAAAATCCTAAACCATCTTTAAGCATAGTTTTCAACAGGACAGAGTCAGCCAGACACTCGATTGGAGCAAGCGTGCCACCCGACAGTGTGCTGGGCCATTGCCATGGAATGTCTGTTTCAATAACCTTCTTCATCTCATCACTGAATGGCAATCATATGCAGACGACTGTACCCTGACATCTACTTATCCAAGAGAGGAAATGTCATCTGGTCCAAGTTACATCAATCACCAGCTTACAGTTACATCAGCCTGTTGAAAACGATATCATGTCATATTTGCTCCCGAGAAAACTCAAATGATGGTCTCTAAGTGCCATGATGGTAATGCTGGAGCAGTGGTAAAATTGAACGGGACAGTGTTAATATCCTTGCGGTGAAATTTGACTCCAAACTATGTAGAACCATGTTGTAAATCTTGCAAACAAACTGCCAGAAAGCTTACAACACTTCCACGTGTCTCGCATCCGCTCAACAGTAGAGGTTGCAAGATTTTGGACGAGGCACAAGTTCACACTCACACTTTGAGTATGGTCATTTCTTTTTGACTGCCTCCCCTCCGTCTCATCTGAGACTTCTTGACAGAATAGAGAACAGAGCAAACCAGCTTATCTTATGCCTGGACTCAGCCTGGATAGATTTGTCATTTCAGCAGTGTGTTCGACAAAGGAGGGATGTGGGAGGCCTTATTGCTATATACAATGCCAACATTATCAAGGTAACACACATGGCTCCACTCCGAGGACGGCGAGAAGTAAGCTTCTACAAAGCATATGAGATCATATGAGATCATATATTCTTAGGATGACGCGTGTCTGGAACATGTTCGTACAGCATAATAACATCAACGAAATAAAGTTAGTTGACCAAATGAAATCGGTGACCCACAGATGGTTCCAACTCCAAGTTGTTCCCTAATGCTATATTTCATAATATTAAAAAGGCTTTCAAATGAGTTGATGTGGGTAACAGCTTTTAGCTAGTAAATAAAGTTAGGAACTTTAACCTAACCTTGTAAAACCCTATATGAGAGAGAGGTGTTAAGCAAGTGTTTAGGTAATTTTAAAATCAATGAGATATTAATTATCGGGGGAAATCCACTGGATAAACTGTTGTGTGCAAGTTTGCACTTCCAGGAGTAAATGATAATCTGGGCCTCTAATTGAACTGTGTATGGAAAGAGGTTTTATAATAAGTAATACGTATTATGTATAGAGAGAATAACTAAATACATGAAAATCATGAATTGGTTAGAAAAATCGTTGATGGATAGACTTGTTGATGTGCATATTTTTAGAAAAGAGACAGATAAACCAGATCATTATTTAGTGGTAGTTACAAAGAGAGTTAGAGGTAGATTTGGTACAAGAAGACTATCACGAGTAGGTGAAAAGTGAAAGATTATACATTTAAATTGGAGATAGTTAGAGCAAAATATATGCAGCTTTTTGGAAAAAAATGTTTGGCTAGAGTACAGTTAATTAGGAGAGAGTTTAGGAAGTATGTGAGAGCTCATGAATGTAGTGACAGAATGTGTAGCAGAAGTTTGTGGGTAAAGAAGTGTGGGTGCATGGGGTAAGAGGATCGATATGAATTATGAGGGAAAAGAAGGTGGAAAACGACAAAAAGTAGGTATGTGAGAGGTTTATACAATGTAAATGTGATATAGGTAGGCTGCAGTATGTGAAAAATAAAATAAATGTTAAAAGAATGGTGAAATAAAGCACAAAGAGAGCTAATGAGAGAATGGATAAGGTTTTATCAATAAATTTTGCTGAAAGGAAGAGTTTTGGATTAGATCAATGTGAGAAGGCCCAGGGAAAAAAATGGATTTAACATTTAAAAACGTAAGAGTGGAGTCATCAGATGGAGAAGTGGAGGGAACATTTTAATGAGCTGCTCGTTGTTGATGAAGAGGTAGGCAGTGATTTCTTGCATTGTCCAGGAGGGTATAAATCTTTCAGGAGTGAGGAAGAGCCAAATGAGAGTACGAGGAAGGTGCGTGAGTCGGTGTAAAGAATGAAAGAGGTTATAGTTGCTGGGATAGATGGCATTATGAGAAGAGAAAGAAATCTTTGTTGAATACATTCATGAAGTGCATGAATGTACCTAGGGAATGGCAGAGAGCGAGCATAGGTCTAGTGAATAAGGAAAATAAGCGACAAAACATAGAGTAAAAATTATATGGAACTAAGCACGTTGAGTGTGTCAGATAAAATGTATAGAAGAGTTAATATTGCAAGACTATTGTGCAAAACAAAGAGTAGGATTAAAGAGGAGCATCGAGGTTTAAAGTACATCTGTATATCTTTTTCCGTCAGAGACACCAACTGTAACCCAATTGTCTCCTCCCCTCAGCTTAGGAGTTTTCGTAGTAAATCAATCAATACTTTCCTCATAGTAGACCATAAGTGAACAATACTTAAATAAAGAAATTAACTTCTAATTACGTCAATGGATTTTGAAATGGCATATGATATGGTGAATAAGAGAGCACTTTGGATGATGATACGAATACTCAACAGCTGTTTGATTACTTAAAAGAGAAGAGTTTTTACGTGTTTAGCGTTCCACCTTTGACACAGACACTCTCTCTCTCTCTCTCTCTCTCTTTGACTTTTTAAAAGCAACAGATTTATTACACAACCTTCGATTGTACTTCCTTTAGCCTTCTCACCGACATAAACTCTACCTTGGGTATTCTCTCCACCCATGCTAGCTTCAGATCAAGCATATTACACTCCACACCCCACCCTGCAGCGCTGTATGACCCTTGTGGGTTTAGCGCTTTGTTTCAATAATAATAATAATAATAATAATAATAATAATAATAATAATAATAATATGAGGTTAGCGAGTTTCTGGGAAGGGAATGTAGGAGAGAGGTAGATTACCTTCCAGCAAAAACTTGACTTAGAGATGTGTGATATTACTACGGATGTTAATCATATGATATATTTGTAATAGATATAAACTCGGGGATGTTAGCGAGAGGTCTGGGAATAAAATATAGAGAATGTAATACATATCAAGATTTGTCTCAGCTGCTTTTTTTGTGAATGACATTGTTCTTTTGGGAGAATCTGAAGAGAAGCTGCAAACTATGATGGACGAATTTGGGAGAATATGATAATCCTCTTTAAATAACATTGTGGAAAATTGCATTTACTTGGATGTATTATATACATAACAGTAAATGAACATTGATAATTATTATTTATCAGTTAGACAAGTAGGAATTTGGGACACCTAGGTCGCAAAAAATGTCCCCCTTCGATACCTACCACTGTCATATCCACAAGTTGCTCTGGACCTATTAATTAAATGAAATATACATACACCAGGAATACTGGTAAATATATAAATTTGTGGACTGTATATTAAAAATAATAAATGGTTATATATATACACAATTACATAACAGAAGGAAAATATATCTTAATATCACTCACCAATTTGACTGGAGATTAATGTGTATCATACTCAGAAAACCTCACTCTAACTAAATCTATGAAAATAATGCTGGCCAGAATTACACACAAATCTAGAGAGCTTATCTGAGGTTCCTGGAGCTGTCTTGTCCAGTCGTCTGATATCTCAAGTTGTGCAGGAATGCACATCCACCAATTTCGCCTCCTATTTGAGAGGTGTCAGCACAATTTTAACCTCTAGAGCACGAAAAATTCTTCCCTTTTCACCGTTTTTAATACAAATTCAAAACCAAGATCGTGAGTCCCCTTCTGTACAGGCGCAGCTTCCCGTTCTCGATTACATAAATTTTAAATACAGTATGGCCATCTATTTACATTTAATAACTACTGTATTTCTGGAAAATATATACAGTATTTTCCACACTGCGGCCGGGTGGAGTTCGTTGCTAAATGACTCAAATTGCTCATTTGACAATGGTGGAAGACCTGGGTACATATAGGATCTGGCATCCACACGGCGACATATTACACAAGATTTAATCACCCTCTTTACACTTTGCCATCCTTGTGGAATCCAGAAAGTTTCCCTAATACAATTTAAGGTATCTTGTACCCCACCATGCATTGCATTTTTATGGGCATTTAGAACAATCAAATTTGTTAGATGATGAGTTTTGGGCAGTAAGATAGGGTGTTTAGCATAATCACCCAATTCAGCATTTTGTAACCTACCTCTGCACCTAATTACATTGTTCTCTAAATACAGCCCCAATTTCTCTATTATAGAACCTTTCACAATTTTTCTTTCCATCATCAATTTAATCTCATTTCCATAGATTTCCTCCTGTACCCTCTTTATCCAATATTAAAGGGGATGTGAAAACTTATATGAAATATTTATCTTTAGAAATTCAAACACCAACTTTGTTTACGTTTTATGAAAGTACGCTGAGATCCCTGGTCCAATAATAGCAATTTTTACATTAGCTACTGTTGTGTCAGGATTATCAACATTATCATATAGACCTTTACACATGACTATATGGTGTCTTCCTTTGTGACATTGATAACAGAAGTTTAATTTGGCATAACAATCCTTTACATTGTGATTACCCAAACACCTGATACATCTGTCAAGTTCCTCCAATCTTTCAACTTTATCATTCCATGAATTGTATGCATTGCATTTCTTAGAAAAATGAGTACCCTTGCAGAAAAGACAATCTCTCCTTTCTTTGACTGGTTTCTTATTAACTGGGCTACTCTTAGGAGGGTACTTATTCTTCTTACCTTGTGGAGAATCATTATTTCTGATTCCTGCTACTTGATATGCACCTATGCAACTCTTTTTAGGAAATGAATTTTGATTAACATTGGGATAATTTTTCCCTTTGTGAAACTTGACAGATACCTCAGAGTTATTAAGTGTTGCATCTTTAAAATGAGTTGGTTGGCTGGTCTGCAACTGAACAATTAATTCTTGTAGACTTAGTCTTATTTCCTCCAGACCAAAATAACCCTTGTGATATTTGTTCGAGAGCCATTCAAGTGTTTTATAGTTTAATTTATTCTGTACCATGGCACTCAATAACCAGTCTGATTCCTTCAGATTATATTTATTACTTAAAGTTTTGAGAGTGCTCTTCAGTTTAACTCTAAACTGCTGTAAACCTTTGTAAGTGTGATCCGGAGATTTTAAATTAACAATGATATTCACTAGATCCAACCTTTGTTCTATATTACCATAAGTGACTTTCAACAAGTCAACTGCTTCCTTGTAAGAGTCATCTACATTGGGAAAGGCTTGTATGAGTATGTGAGCATCTCCTCTTGCCTGTCCTTTGAGGTAAAATAATTTAGTTACACAGGCTAGGTCGCTCCTGTCATGCACAGCTGCTTTAAAAATTGACCAAAATTCCTCCCAATTTTCTCCAGGATTAAACACAGGTAAACATAGTTCTGGGAGTTTTGGCAAAGACATATTATTTGTTGGAGCAGACTAACCAACTGCCTGGTTTACACATTTTAATTTATTCAAGGCCTGACTTTTGCAAGAATCTTTTCCTCTAATTCATAACACTGATTAATCATGAGATCTATTTCAGTCTCATCTACACAGTTTACTAATAAATCTCCTTCATATTTGTTGTAATATAATTTGTATGAATCATATCTATTCCCTAAAGCATCTAAATACAATTTTAAATCATCAGCATTCACAGTTTCTTGATTCATTAATTCCATGCACTTATTATATGCCTTGGTTACATGAACTTTTCTAGCCTGTATAGATGCTTTCTTTACTCTATATTCCATATGTTTGTCTTCTATATTAATTTCCTCATTTTCAGCCATGATGCAATGTATTAAATTCAACTTAATAACACTGATTATGTACTAAATTATGCACTTTATAAAGGTAAATAGTACAACGTACCTTTAAATAAATTCTATCTACTTGAGCTTAGTAATTACATGTAAAAAATTTTAATATAAATTTTAAATACACATTAATAGTGTTACCTACACTTGAGCTTAGCAATTACACATGTAAGAATATTATATATAAATTTTAAATGTACCATTTAAATGGCCATCTATTTACATTTAATAACTACTGTATTTCTGGAAAATATATACAGTATTTTCCATAAACATGTTATCTCTAGGCTGGAATACAGCAGTACACCAGGAACCTTTTTCAAGGCAGGCAAAATTGTTATTCTGAAGAATATACAAAGAAATTTCATTGCATGTATTAATACAATCAGGCACCTTAATTACTAGGAACGTTTGAAGTCTCTTGACCTGTACTGTTTGGAACGCAGGCGAGAAAGATACATTGTAATTTACAGCTGAATAATGCTAGATTGACTAATCCTTAAACTGCATACTAAAATCACTCCCTGCGAGAGCAAAAGACTCTGTAGGCCGTGGAACATCCCCTAAATTAAAAGTAGGAATGAAGTGAGTACAATAAGAAATATCAAAATATGTCAAGGGTCCAAGACTGTTCAACTGTCTCCCAGCATACATAAGGTGGGATTACCAATAGACCTCTGGCTGTCTTCGAGAGCAACTGGACAGACAGTAACTGACCAGTGGCGTTATAGTTCGTAGGTTAGATTGCATGCGGCCGGCAGTAACACTGGTTGATCGGACCCTGATGCACAGCGGGGCCTCGTCATGGAGCTGGCCGCGGTGAGCTTAACCCACGTAACAACCTACAGGTAGACTTCGGGTAGAGTGTTTTCCTCTTCGTCGCATCTCCCTGCCTGTGTGGGGAACCGGCCGGTGTGTTAAAAAAATGACATCATTACTTATGTCAAGATCCGAGTAAAATCACTTGTCTCAAGCTTCATATGGACAGAGTTAAGAATCATAGACAGGACCAGACATACTAGCAGATGAAATACCTCAGAAGTATAAAGAAATCACATAGAGCATGGCGCTGGAATATGTAGGTAGGAAATGAAGTCAAATAAACACACTGCAAGTCACCCCTGTTAGTTACTAACTGAAGTTAAGTTGAAGTCCTTTACCTAACACAATAGATATTTTTCTGAAACATGAGAGTAGGTAACCAGTTCACACTGAGAAAATAATGTCTCCTGCTGATTAATCAAATCATCAGCACTATTTTCTTCCCTCTTTCAATGAAGCCAATTTCAAAGCTGAAATTTAAGGACAGGGTGAAATTGATTTCAAGAACATAAGAACATAAGAAAGAAGGAACACTGCAACAGGCCTACTGACCCATGATGAGCAGGTCCATGCCCCCCCGGATTAGACCAATGACCCACCCCCGGATTATCCCAATGACCCACCCAATCTGGTCATCCCCACTCAAGGATGGAGCACTGTACCAGACCCAGTAGCACAAGCTAGTCAGGTCCAACTCACACCCACCCACACCCACTCATGTATTTATCTAACCTATTTTTAAAACTATACAACGTTTTAGCCTCAATAACTGTACTCGGGAGCGTGTTCCATTCATCCACAACTCTATTACCAAACCAGTGCTTTCCTATATCCTTCCTGAATCTGAATTTTTCCAACTTGAAACCATTGCTGCGAGTCCTGTCTTGGCTGGAAATTTTCAGCACACTATTTACATCCTCTTTATTTATTCCTGTTTTCCATTGATACACCTCGATCATTTTTTTTTATTATCACACTGGCCGATTCCCACCAAGGCAGGGTGGCCCGAAAAAGAAAAACTTTCACCATCATTCACTCCATCACTGTCTTGCCAGAAGGGTGCTTTACACTACAGTTTTTAAACTGCAACATTAACACCCCTCCTTCAGAGTGCAGGCACTGTACTTCCCATCTCCAGGACTCAAGTCCGGCCTGCCGGTTTCCCTGAACCCCTTCATAAATGTTACTTTGCTCACCCTCCAACAGCACGTCAAGTATTAAAAACCATTTGTCTCCATTCACTCCTATCAAACACGCTCACGCATGCCTGCTGGAAGTCCAAGCCCCTCACACACAAAACCTCCTTTACCCCCTCTCTCCAACCTTTCCTAGGCCGACCCCTACCCCGCCTTCCTTCCACTACAGACTGATACACTCTTGAAGTCATTCTGTTTCGCTCCATTCTCTCTACATGTCCGAACCACCTCAAAAACCCTTCCTCAGCCCTCAGGACAACAGTTTTGGTAATCCCACACCTCCTCCTAACTTCCAAACTATGAATTCTCTGCATTATATTCACACCACACATTGCCCTCAGACATGACATCTCCACTGTCTCCAGCCTTCTCCTCGCTGCAACATTCATCACCCATGCTTCACACCCATATAAGAGCGTTGGTAAAACTATACCCTCATACATTCCCCTCTTTGCCTCCAAGGACAAAGTTCTTTGTCTCCACAGACTCCTAAGCGCACCACTCACTCTTTTCCCCTCATCAATTCTATGATTCACCTCATCTTTCATAGACCCATCCGCTGACACGTCCACTCCCAAATATCTGAATGCATTCACCTCCTCCATACTCTCTCCCTCCAATCTGATATTCAATCTTTCATCACCTAATCTTTTTGTTATCCTCATAACCTTACTCTTTCCTGTATTCACCTTTTTCTTCTTTTGCACACCCTACCAAATTCATCCACCAATCTCTGCAACTTCTCTGCAGAATCTCCCAAGAGCACAGTGTCATCAGCAAAGAGCAGCTGTGACAACTCCCACTTTGTGTGTGATTCTTTATCTTTTAACTCCACGCCTCTTGCCAAGACCCTCGCATTTACTTCTCTTACAACCCCATCTATAAATATATTAAACAACCACGGTGACATCACACATCCTTGTCTAAGGCCTACTTTTACTGAGAAATAATTTTCCTCTTTCCTGAATACTCTAACTTGAGCCTCACTATCCTCGTAAAAACTCTTCACTGCTTTCAGTAACCTACCTCCTACACCATACACCTGCAACATCTGCCACATTGCCCCCCTATCCACCCTGTCATACGCCTTTTCCAAATCCATAAATGCCACAAATTCCTCTTTAGCCTTATCTAAATACTGTTCACTTATATGTTTCACTGTAAACACCTGGTCCACACACCCCCTACCTTTCCTAAAGCCTCCTTGTTCATCTGCTATCCTATTCTCCGTCTTACTCTTAATTCTTTCAATAATAACTCTACCATACACTTTACCAGGTATACTCAGCAGACTTATCCCCCTATAATTTTTGCACTCTCTTTTATCCCCTTTGCCTTTATACAAAGGAACTATGCATGCTCTCTGCCAATCCCTAGGTACCTTACCCTCTTCCATACATTTATTAAATAATTGCACCAACCACTCCAAAACTATATCCCCACCTGCTTTTAACATTTCTATCTTAATCCCATCAATCCCGGCTGCCTTACCCCCTTTCATTTTACCTACTGCCTCACGAACTTCCCCCACACTCACAACTGGCTCTTCCTCACTCCTACAAGATGTTATTCCTCCTTGTCCTATACACGAAATCACAGCTTCCCTATCTTCGTCAACATTTAACAATTCCTCTAAATATTCCCTCCATCTTCCCAATACCTCTAACTCTCCATTTAATAACTCTCCTCTCCTATGTTTAACTGACAAATCCATTTGTTCTCTAGGCTTTCTTAACTTGTTAATCTCACTCCAAAACTTTCTTATTTTCAACAAAATTTGTTGATAACATCTCACCCACTCTCATTTGCTCTCTTTTTACATTGCTTCACCACTCTCTTAACCTCTCTCTTTTTCTCCATATACTCTTCCCTCCTTGCATCACTTCTACTTTGTAAAAACTTCTCATATGCTAACTTTTTCTCCCTTACTACCATCTTTACATCTTCATTCCCCCAATCGCTCCTCTTCCCTCCCGTACCCACTTTCCTGTAACCACAAACTTCTGCTGAACACTCTAACACTACATTTTTAAACCTACCCCATACCTCTTCGACCCCATTGCCTATGCTCTCATTAGCCCATCTATCCTCCAATAGCTGTTTATATCTTACCCTAACTGCCTCCTCTTTTAGTTTATAAACCTTCACCTCTCTCTTCCCTGATGCTTCTATTCTCCTTGTATCCCATCTACCTTTTACTCTCAGTGTAGCTACAACTAGAAAGTGATCTGATATATCTGTGGCACCTCTATAAACATGTACATCCTGAAGTCTACTCAACAGTCTTTTATCTACCAATACATAATCCAACAAGCTACTGTCATTTCGCCCTACATCATATCTTGTATACTTATTTATCCTCTTTTTCTTAAAATATGTATTACCTATAACTAAACCCCTTTCTATACAAAGTTCAATCAAAGGGCTCCCATTATCATTTACACCTGGCACCCCAAACTTACCTACCACACCCTCTCTAAAAGTTTCTCCTACTTTAGCATTCATGTCCCCTACCACAATTACTCTCTTACTTGGTTCAAAGGCTCCTATACATTCACTTAACATCTCCCAAAATCTCTCTCTCTCCTCTGCATTCCTCTCTTCTCCAGGTGCATACACGCTTATTATGACCCACTTCTCGCATCCAACCTTTACTTTAATCCACATAATTCTTGAATTTACACATTCATATTCTCTTTTCTCCTTCCATAACTGATCATTCAACATTACTGCTACCCCTTCCTTTGCTCTCTCTCAGATACTCCAGATTTAATCCCATTTATTTCCCCCCCCCACTGAAACTTCCCTACCCCCTTCAGCTTTGTTTTGCTTAGGGCCAGGACATCCAACTTCTTTTCATTCATAACATCAGCAATCATCTGTTTCTTGTCATCCGCACTACATCCACGCACATTTAAGCATCCCAGTTTTATAAAGTTTTTCTTCTTCTCTTTTTTAGTAAATGTCTACAGGAGAAGGGGTTACTAGCCCATTGCTCCCGGCATTTTAGTCGCCTCATACGACACGCATGGCTTACGGAGGAAAGATTCTTTTCCACTTCCCCATGGACAATAGAAGAAATAAAGAAGAACAAGAGCTATTTAGAAAAAGGAGAAAAACCTAGATGTATGTATATATATATGCATGTGCGTGTCTGTGAAGTGTGACCAAAGTGTTAGTAGGAGTAGCAAGATATCCCTGTTACCTAGCTTGTTTATGAGACAGAAAAAGAAACCAGCAATCCTACCATCATTCAAAACAGGTTTCTGTTTCACAGTCATCTGGGAGGACGGTAGTACTTCCCTGGGTGGTTGCTGTCTACCACCCCCTAATTCTACGCCTTTCGAGAGAGTGCAGATTCAGGGCCCTCAGTCTATCCTCATAGGGAAGATTTCTGATACATGGGATCATCTTTGTCATCCTCCTTTGTACGTTTTCCAGAGCATTTATATCCATTCTGTAATACGGTGACCAGAACTGAGCAGCACAGTCTAAATGAGGCCTAACCAAGGATATATAGAGTTGAAGAACAACCTGAGGACTTCTATTATTTATACTAGATATGAAGCCAAGAATTCTGTTAGCTTTATTGCTTTATTTCATAGGATATTTGCAACGAATGAAATATATATTGTTTACTTGCAGTCATTAAGAAGAGTTACAATTTTCCAACCAATCCACTACTGAGAAACATTCTTGCAGTGTGTTAATACACACATTGCTTTTGTGTGCGTGTGCACGTGTATTCACACATTAATATTTATCAATTTCTGTTTGCTGGAGTAGAGGACAAGTACATGAATCATTGCCCAGTTATTGATAATTTTTTTTATTTGATTTAAAACACCTTATACAGTATACATAGATCTTTACATATGTTAGCATACAACAAATATAGAAAAAAATATAGTACAAAATCAAACAATGCCCTTCCCTCTACAGTAAAGCTTCATCCGCATGAAAATTAAGTGTTAGGAACAACAGCAGAACTCTATACACTACCCCCCAATTACCTGAACATCTTACACACTACTGTATTTCTTTATGTCACAACATATTGTAGACATGCACATAAATGTACAGAACATATGGGCCATACAGAAACCAGCCCTAGCAGTGTTATCACAATAAACCATAAAGTATACTTGCAGAAAATTACATATATAAAAGAAAATAGTAAACAACATCCTGTAGCATCAAATAACAGGGGATCTACCTCTCTACAAGGATGTTTCAGCTTAGATTAAATTATAGTCAGTCACAACACACACCTAAAATGTCCGGCGCATTGCCTCATCTTTCTGCATGACTCCACGAGACATATATACATGTATATTACAAAAACAATCCATGCCTCTACAGGTGCAAAGCCCCTGAACAATTTACCTACAAGCATAACTATGTTTAGCATCACTCTTGCATGTATTTCAGCCGTGCTACCAACGGCCGTACATGTTTACCCACAACCAAATAATAACAGAATATATCCATACAACGTAACCCACCAGTCACCCTATCAGCATGCTCCCTTGCACCACGCCACTCACCTCTCGAACGCACCTCAACACCATTCACATCCTCCAGCTCCTGCTCCAGAGACCAGCCCACTGCAACCCTCGGAAAACCCCAAAAAGAACCCCCCACCGTATTCACTCACAATGTTAATAAGACGCCCACGTCCATACTAAGATAACCCTCCAGAAAATCCCTTTCCCACCGCCTACCATAAATCCCCGTATTACGACGGACCATTCTACAAAAAGTCACTGCCAATACCCTCTTTCGCCCCTTCCACACCCCTTGCCCTCTCATACCCCATGAGACGAACACAAAATCCACGATTAAATTTGCCATAGCACGCTGCACAGGCCCACCCACCCCACCCACATCCAGACACAATGCCCTCAAGACTGAAATCCTGCCCTCCACACTCTCCATGACCATATCCATCCACTCCGTTATACCACACAAGTGTTCACAAAAATACACAGCATGGAAAGCAGATCCCTCGCCCCCACATGCTCTACACTCTTTACAAGCAGCCTCCTCTCCCGAAGTCCCACGCCAGATTGAAGGATACCGTGCAGGAAATGAAACATAACCTTCCTCTCCCTCGGCCTTATTCGTAACAAACGCAATCTCTCCCAGATGTCCCCCCATGCATACATTGGGTAGACCACTTCTAGGAGTGCAACCACCCTACCTCCGACCGCATGCCCTAGATCACCCACCCGAATCCTGGAAAGGTCCCTAGCATACATATACATTAACACCCTCAACACGTCTTCACACTCACACAACTCCAACCACCCCCACCACTTACACGCATCCACATGCAATCTATTCAACCCCTTCCCCCCACACCCTCCCACGTATAAAAACCCCTGTTTCAAATATATACATTTAACCCTAAAATTTAAGCCTATTAAACCCAACCCCCCCCCCTACTAACTGGAGGAGTTCTGACCACCCTTCTCAGCCATTCACACCCTGATTCCCAAATAAATCTAAATACTCTCTTTAGCACTCTCGTAACGTCCGTTCCCACCAATGGGTACACTGCAGCCACATACCATACTTTACTAAAGAATAACATATTTACCACAATGACACGTTGGTGAATCAAGTGACTCAGCTGCAAACCATCCAACCTTCTTACCATCCGGTCCGCAACACTCCCCAAATTAACCATCCACATCTCCAGCGCACTTCCCATATACTCAGTTCCACAGCCCATTATCCGGTCCACCACATGCCATCCCACATCACTACCCCATTCCACCCTCCCTTCCCAAGCCCCTAAACCCAGTAACTTTGATTTCTTCACATTCACCCTCAAACCCATGGCCCCCATCCCAAACCTACATATGACTAACCCCACTGCATGTCAACCTTCCTCCTTCCTCACAAGAATCGTAGTATCATCCACATATCTTAAAATCCCCAGCTCACTACTTCCCACATGCAAACTCACCCTCCCACATACATACACCTCTACCACCCTGTAGAACAGGTCCTGTAGACATGCAAAAAATTTTGACAACATTTACGTAATGACATCCACATGGGGCAAGCATATCCAAACATTAACATCAGTTTTACGTAGGTAACGAGCACATGGCCTCACTGCCAAGCCGAAGAAATGCTTTCTTGGGTATAACAAAATAAGATATCTCGGACTGATTCTTTCAAATAATTCTTTGCAGCCTCTCCCAAGTAAAATCAAAGCTTTATTAGAGTTTAAATTCCCCAAAACCAAGAAGCTCATGCATAGATTTCTTGGTTTGGTAAATGTTTATGCACGGTTTATCCCCAACATTACCGATCTTACAGGCATCTTATCAGATTACCTTAAAAAGTCATAGCTCGAGACATAGCTCGAGAAAAGGTTAATGAGATTAAAAACATCTTCTCAAAAGACCCTATACTTAAGATTCCAGATATTAATAATCCGTTTTGTTTAAGAACTGATGCCTCCAATACCGGTTTAGGTGCAGTGTTACTACAGTACCATGATGGTACACCTTTCCCTGTATGCTTCCTAAGTCAGAAACTCCTTCCTGAAGAAACGAGATACTCCACCAAAGAAAAGGAATGTTTGGCCCTTGTGTGGGGTATCTCCAAGCTTAAATTTTATTTACTGGGAAAAGAATTAATTTTAGAGATGGATCACAAGCCTTTAATATGCCTAGAAACTTTTAAGGGAACCAACAGTCGCCACTTGAGGTGGACATTGGCACTCCAAGCTTTTAAGTTCCATATTGTGTATATCAATGGTTCATCCAATTATTTCTCTGACTGGTTAAGTCGTGACAGTCAATAGAAGATTTGGTGCCTTACGCGACTTCATGTGTTAGAACTTTTTCCTCGCCTATTCTTCTTATACTCCTTGACTATAAGTCTTGGTATGGGGGAGTGTGAGGGAAAAGTTCAACAGATAGGAGTAGTGAGCGAGTATATGGTGACGATAGTTTGATTGCCGGCTGCTTGTTAAGGTAGGGTCAGTCTAGCTCCTGTTATCCCCTCCCCCCCCATTTCTCCACCCCATAAAGGTGATGTGTGGGGCTTGGACCAAACAGTAATCACTTGACTCACAGCTCCCAGCACAACTGTAAAAGCCTCTGCTCCAATTCTAATGGATATATTGGTTGAAAGCTTCACTTTTGACCAATAATAAACTTAGTCCTTTCAGTGTTAAGTCCCATGTTATGCTTGTAGATAATCACCGCTTCTCTTGAATACTGTACTTATCATGGAGAATGATTTCTTAAGCAGTGGGTAACGTTTGTCTCTTTCCAGCTTGGAATGATAGCTCGGGTCATCTGCCAACCAAAGAAAAGTGTTGAAGGAGACGGGCTGTAAACAGGTTCTGAGGCGTCACTTCGTATCTGCCTACCTGATTAATTGTAGGAAATCGCAGGAGACTACCCCTCATCTTGGCAGTGGTAAAGAACCTGCGTTCCTGTCAGCAGGACTGACTATTCAAGGCTATAGACTCTGAAGAACTAGTCGTTGGGTTGTCACTCAATACCTGTGACCCCCCCCCCCCCCATCAGTAACGGCTACAATTTCTACAAGACGGTGTCAACCTCCACCAGACACCCCAGTATAACTGTACATATTAGCGTTGAATTCAAATCTCATTTTTCCATTTCATTTTTCATTTTTCTTTCAAGTAGGATACACATTCATGTTTCATTGTTTTATCTCTGCATTACTAAATAATAAAGTGTTTATCTTTGTGAATTATTATTTCTTTTTATATTCATTAATTTTCCTGAGGAGGAGCCAGCCTTGGTAATACTGTCTGAAGTTGTTACAGGGCCGAGTAAGCCTTCACAAGCTCCCATAAGGTTTTTTATACAAATAGTAGGAGTCTAAGAAATAAGATAGATGAGCTAAGATTACTTGCAAGTGCAGGTAATATAGATATTTTTGCTATGACAGAGACCTGGTTCAACTGGAAAGATAGAGAAATGCCCTCTGAATGCAGCATAAAGGGTTATAAACTATTCCACACTGATAGGTTCAACAGGAAGGGTGGTGGAGTGGCGATGTATGTCAGAGATAATTTAAATTGCTGTGTTAGACATGATATAAGATTAGAAACATCGAACACAGAATATGTTTGGCTACAGTTTCTCGAGGGTCGTGAAAAGTTAATTTTGGGTGAGTTTTATAGGCCCCAAACCTTGATAGAGCGCGCAGTAAGGTGGTACAGGACGAAATTCATAAGGCATCTAGAAACGATAATGTTGTGTTAATGGGAGATTTTAACTTCAGACAAATTGATTGGAACAATGAAAATCTTGAGTCTAGTGACTTTTTTGATATGGTTCAGGATTGCTTTTTGAAACTTTATGACAGAACCAACTAGAGGAAACAATCTGCTTGACTTGGTTCTTACTAACAAAGAATCACTAGTTAATAATCTTGAGGTTAATGATGAGTTACGATGGTATAAACCTTGGTAATAAATACCGACAAGTTGGTTTAGAAAGACACGTAAGCAAACACTGACATATTTATTAGAAAACGTTTCGGTCCTGGGACCTTGATCACTTCTAACATAGAGGTAGAAAGGCATTATATATAAAGGTGGAGAGTGAGATGTGACGCACGTGACCTGAGTAATGTCATAAGAACACAAGAATGGAGGAACACTGTAGAAGGCCTACTGGCCCATGCGAGGCAGGTCCCTATCAAAACAACCTCTGCCTATGATGAGGATTGGTAGACGTTGAAATCATGTGACTCCTGTGTTGTTGGGTTGGTGGTGCTTATGTTTTTGAAATTTTGTAGTTTCCAGTGTTGCGTTCTATAGTGTCGGTGACGATTAGCGAGGCTTCTAGGCACCGTCGGCGTCTGAGGTCTGGTTCGGTGATAGAGTTGTGCCTCATTCCAGTTTATCAAATGTTCCGTGGAGTCTCTGCGGAGGACACAGGCGTACCTTACATCGTCTCTGTTAGAGGCATTTCGATGCTCATTCAAGCGGACTGCAAGATCTCTGCCTGTCTCGCCTACATATTTCTTGGGACAGAACCCACAGGGGATAGTGTAGAGGCATACATGATACTTAAGCACCACCAACCCAACAACACAGGAGTCACATGATTTCAACGTCTACCCGGCCTCATCATAGGCAGAGGTTGATAAATTAGACACATGTGCAACTCTTGGGTATCTTTATTGAGGAAACGTTTCGCCACACAGTGGCTTCATCAGTCCATACAAAGGAGAATCTTGAACATTAAAATGGTGGAAATAAATGGTATAAAATACCGACACAATGGCAATATAAACACAAATGCAGTATAATGTGATCCTTTATTGACTACGTTTCGCCCACACAGTGGGCTTTTTCAAGTTTGTTTGTGACTTGAAAAATCCCACTGTGTGGGCGAAACGTAGTCAATAAAGGATCACATTATACTGCATTTGTGTTTATATTAACATTAAAATGGTATAAAATACCGACAGGTTGTTAGGCAAGACACATATGCAACAGTTAGGTATCTTTATTATGAAACGTTTCGCCTACACAGTAGGCTTCTTCAGTCAAGTACAGAAAAGTTGATAGAAGCAGAAGATACTTGAAGACGATGTAATCAGTCCATCACCCTTAAAGTTTTGAGGTGGTCAGTCCCTCAGTCTGGAGAAGAGCATTGTTCCATAGTATGAAACAATATGGAGATGAAGTGACAGGATGGAGCTTTTTATAGCGCCAAGAGGTGAGACGTAGGCCACTAGGAGAGGTAAGAACTCAGATGCTGAGAGGTCAGGTCCCTCTCAAATCCAGCCGCTCTCACTAGTGGAAGTTGTCGAAGTTGATTGCAGGTCTGTACCAAGATACCCTTGTGTTGCAGTGTCTGACAGATTGAACTCAGCATCTGAGTTCTTACCTCTCCTAGTGGCCTACGTCTCACCTCTTGGCGCTATAAAAAGCTCCAACCTGTCACTTCATCTCCATATTGTTTCATACTATGGAACAGTGCTCTTCTCCAGACTGAGGGACTGACCACCTCAAAACTTTAAGGGTGATGGACTGATTACATCGTCTTCAAGTATCTTCTGCTTCTATCAACTTTTCTGTACTTGACTGAAGAAGCCTACTGTGTAGGCGAAACGTTTCATAATAAAGATACCTAACTGTTGCATATATGTCTTACCTAACAAAGGAGAATCTTGAAGAATAGGAGGAGAATGAGGTAATCAGTCCCTCAACCTTGAGTCGATGTGGTCAGTCCATCAATCTTGAATAGAATACGGCATACGTGCTGAGGAGGAGCTTATAAACCGTTGGCAGGAGAGGTGCAGCAGTCATAGGTGGTGTAACATTTGTTCAATGTTGAAGTAGGTCGTGCCCAAGAATTAGGCAAGCGAAGAATTCCCAAGTATTAAGATCCCAAGAAGTTGCAGTGTAGATGTCGGTTCTCTGAACCATTCATCTACAAACCTGTCAGACACTGCAACTTCTTGGGATCTTAATACTTGGGAATTCTTCGCTTGCCTAATTCTTGGGCACGACCTACTTCGACATTGAATAAGTGTTACACTGCCTCTGACTGCTTCACCTCTCCTGCCAACGGTTTATAAGCTCCTTCTCAGCACGTATGCCGTATTCTATTCAAGATTGATGGACTGACCACATCGACTCAAGGTTGAGGGACTGATTACCTCATTCTCCTCCTGTTCTTCAAGATTCTCCTTTGTATGGACTGATGAAGCCACTGTGTAGCGAAACGTTTCCTCAATAAAGATACCCAAGAGTTGCACATGTGTCTAATTTATCAACATGTCGGTTCTCTGAACCATTCATCTACAATAGGCAGAGGTTGTTTTGATAGGGACCTGCCTCGCATGGGCCAGTAGGCCTTCTGCAGTGTTCCTCCATTCTTGTGTTCTTATGTTCTTATGACATTCCTCAGGTCACGTGCGTCACACCTCACTCTCCGCATATATATATATAATGGTTATAAATGACCATAATTTTTAAAGGGGTGGACCGGTAAGCCAGCGGAAGGCCTCGGTCAGATGACCAAAAGCTCCAAAGGCGGGTCATCATCTGACTAAGACCCGCGTCAGGAAACATTTGTCCTGTTTCCTGACGAACCTTACCTAACCTAACCTCTGTATGTTAGAAGTGATCAAGGTCCCAGGACCGAAACGTTTTCTAATAAATATGTCATAGTTTTTGCTTACGTGTCTTTCTAAACCATGAGTTACGATAAACTTTATAAACCCTAGGCGTTGTTAGTCTAGGGGACTTTTCAAGGAGAATTGTTCTCTAGTTCTATCGTAATAAGGTTGTAGGGAGATCAACAAACATTTTAAAATGTATCTTTAATATAGAATAGATATTGTTATAGACAAAATATTTTGTTGTACCTTATTCTTAATATATAAACAGACTTTATATATTACTTAAATATGAAGACCTTCAATTTTTGTTGTATGAACCTTTCATATACAGTTGAACAAAAATTAAATTATTTCCTATTTTCTAAGGAGATTAGGTTAATGGCTTAGCAAACTCGAAGTCTCCACAGACGAGAACTTCTGTTTAAGGAAAATTTCACAATTTCTGGTGACTTAAGCGAGTAAAGTGAGTAAGCTGTGGAGACCTTCTCTACACACAGACAGGTGCTGTATTGTTTAATCTAACCCACTCACACCTGACGTCAGCTCGCTTCAGGCGAGTAGTGTAGACGTGAGGCCAAACAAACTGGTCGTTATCCACTTCCTCAGCAGAATAAATATATACATATAATGAAAAATGGGAAAGGAGAAAATGAATATTTAATATTATAAAGCAGATTACTCTCGATTTAGCATTTAACGATTGTAATCGCAATATAATATTAGAAAGATGAGCAAATATGAAAGACATATATCATAACTGCATCTCTGCGTAACAATGAGCTTGGGGAAAGTGATCACAAATCACTTAGTTTCAATATATTATGGAGTTACCCGAACAACTGCAATTAAATCTCTATCCCAGACTTTCGCTTGACTGATTTCATGAGACTGAAAAATTACCTGTAAATTACCTGGGTGGGATAAATTGGGATGTCCTGGCTATGGATCAGAAAGGCGATCATGGTTGCCCAGACAACTTTTGTTCCGAGTAAGGAAATTAAATCTAACAAAAATGATCCCAAATGGATGAACAATAGATTAAAACATCTCATTGGTCAAAAGAGAGGCATATATAGGCGTATCAAAAGAGGGAAGGGGCAGTTAAGAAATCAGTATATTCAACTAAAGAGAGAAAAAAAAAGGAATAAAAGCAAAAAAGGATTATGAGGCTAAGGTCGCAAAGGATTCGAAGACTAACCCAAAAGGGTTCTTTCAGGTATACAGAAGTAAGATTAGGGACAAGACAGGCCCACTTAAAAGTAACTCTGGCCAGATCACTGAGAGTGATAAGGATATGTGTGAAATTTTCAATTCGTACTTCCTCTCAGTTTTTACTCAGGAAGATACTAGCGAAATTCCTGAAATAATAGATTAGGTAGAACAGGACGATAATAAACTATGCACGATTGTGGTAACTAGTGACATGGTCCTCAGACAGAGAAATTAAAACCTATCAAATCCCCAGGCCCTGATGAACTGTTTGCAAGGGTTTTGAAGGAATGTAAAGAGAAACTTTGCAAACCTTTGGCTCTTTTCATTATATCACTATAAACTGGCATAGTGCCTGACAAGTGGAAAATGGCAAATGTAATACCTATTTACAAGGTAGGTGACAGGTCCTTAGCTTCGAACTATAGACCAATAATTCCAATATTAACCTTGATCTAAAACGCTTTCTTGATAGTTGTGACAGGATCCACAGGCATAACACCAGACACAAACATCTCTCTGACATTCCCCGTGTCCGACTAAACCTTTGCAAAAATTCAATGTATTTCAAAAGACCTAAAATCTGGAACACCCTACCTGAAAACTCTAGAACTGCAGACACACTCATCACTTTCAAAACTACAGTTAGAAAACATCTTATCTCCCTGATACACCCCGACAACTAACTACATGATAACCACCTAGTGGTTCACAATTACACTCACTCACCCACTGACTATAAACACAGAAATACTAATCTTAATCTTAAAATAATGAATCCTAACTAGTCATAAGTTTGCCTATGATACTCCAATATAGACACTTTGTATTGTGCTAAAACAAAAGCATTCACATTGCTAAACTCACAAATTATAATGTAGTCACCTAGCCTTAATACCATAATCTGTAAGGATTTAATGTTAAGAATTAATCTAAGTCTTCCCGAAATGCCTAGCCATACTAGGTGTCCTAGTGGCCCCCTCTGTAATTAGTATTTTATAACATGTAAACCACACAATATCCAAATCCTGTAAACCCTACATTGTAACCCTTATAGAGAATAAACTTGAATTGATTTGATTTGATAATCCTTACCTCCAATATGGAATCAATAATTGTCGAAGCAATTCGTAGCTATCTCGAAATGCATAAATTGATTAATGAATCTCAGCACAGTTTTACAAAGGGGCGTTCCTGTCTCATGAATTTACTAACTTTCTTCACTAAGGTATTTGAGGAGGTATATCATGGGATTGAATATGATATTGTGTATATGGACTTCAATAAAGCTTTCGATAGAATTCCACATCAGCGGCTACTGAAGAAACTTAAGGCACACAGAAAAGGAGGAATTTTTTTTCCTGGGTTGAGGCATGGTTGACGAATAGGCAGCAGAGAGGTTGCATAAATGGAGAGAAACCGGAATGTGGGCACGTCACAAGTGGTGTTCCACAGGGGTCATAGTTGGGCTCGTTGTTGTTCACAATCTACATAAACGACATAGATAAGGGAATAAATAGCGACATAAACAAATTTGCTGATGACACCAAAATAAGCCGTCCAATTCATTCTAATGAGGACATTAGAGCACTCCAGGGTGATTTGGATAGATTGATGCAGTAGTTGGAGAAGTGGCAGATGCAGTTTAATATAAACAAATGCAAAGTTCTAAATGTTGGACAGGAAAATAACCATGCCACATATAATATTACGGACTGCAAAAAGGATTTAGGAGTTCTGGTTAGTAGTAATATAAAACTAAGATAACAGTGCATTAGCGAACGCAATAAAGCTAACAGAATCCTTGGCTTCAGAGCTAGAAGTATAAATAATAGAAGTCCTCAGGTTGTTCTTCAACTCTATATATCTTTGGTCAGGCCTCATTTAGATTATGCAACGCGCAGTTTTTGTCACCGTATTACAGAATGGATATAAATGCACTGGAAAACGTACAAAGGAGGATGACAAAGTTGATCCCATGGATCAGAAAACATCCCTATGAGGATAGACTGAGGGCCTTGACCCTGGACTCTAGAAAAGCGTAGAATTAGGGGGGATATGATCGAGGTGTATAAATGGAAAACAGAAATTAATAAAGGGATGTAAATAGAGTGCTAAAAATATCTAACATAGGACTCGCAGCAATAGCTTTAAATTGGAAAAATTCAAATTCCGGAAGGATATAGGAAAACACTGGTTTGGTAATAGAGTTGTGGATGAGTGGAACAAACTCCCGAGTACCGTCATAACGCTAAGACGTTGTATAGTTTTAAAAATAGGTTTAATACATGAATGGGTATGGGTGGGTGTGAGTTGGACCTGACTAGCTTGTGCTACTAGGTCGGATGCACTGCTCCTCCCTTAAGTGATGTGTCTGATCTCACTAGGTCAAGGCATTGGCTTAAGCCGGTACGAGAACCGGAGCTGCCTCGCATAGGCCAGTAGGCCTGTTACAGTGTTCCTTATGTTCTTTCGTATAATACTCATCCCTGAGTAAGATTTGCAGCCATTGTCATTCAAGTCTCTACTCATCTACGGTCTTCTTTGTCTTTCCCAAGCTTCATAACTTTGTATCTGATGAAGTTAATGTTCATGAGCCATTTGTCAGACTAGTCCTGATCCCTTTGTTGCCTTTCCTTGTCCTTGTTCGTTTGTATTCTCCACATTAATTTGACGTCGTCTGTGACAGAGTTCAACGGTCAAGTGAA
This sequence comes from Cherax quadricarinatus, assembly GCF_038502225.1. Classification (NCBI taxonomy): domain Eukaryota; kingdom Metazoa; phylum Arthropoda; class Malacostraca; order Decapoda; family Parastacidae; genus Cherax; species Cherax quadricarinatus. The sequence continues at coordinate 54,877,349 of NC_091299.1, read as the reverse complement.
GTAGCAGGAACGGCAACACACACAGCAAGAGGCATTCTTGAGCTTTCCCAGCGCTCAGGCTTAATGCCCAAAGCTAGGGTGCAGATCGAAAAGGATCCTGTAGCGCTTGCTGCCTTTGCACCTCCTGGCATTGTCTGCTGTTATGCAGTTGCGACACCCTTCAAGCCCAGTGTGGGCGGGGTTTGTGGCAGCCCAAGGTGCCTTGCTTCTCCCCCCGGGCCCCGTGGAGGTGGGTAATGGGGCTAGGCCTTGGGACAGCTGGTCCCAGAAGACAAGGAGGTACTTGTACCTCCTCCCATGGCAGACATTGGTCTGAGACACTCCCACGACAGGGAGCCAAGGCCGGGCCACTTCTTGGAAAAGACCCGGGCCTGACGATTATGCCGGCTAATCTACAACAGAACAGAACGTCGTCTGTGAACTTGGAGACCTCTGACTCTGTCTCTCCTCTCATGTCATTCACACACACAAGAAACAGCACCGGCCCTAGGACTGATTCATGTGGAACACTACTTATCACATGCACCCATTCCTGTACCTCGTCACCACTCACCGCCAATCGTTGTTTCTTCCCTGTAAGGTATTCTTTCATCTATTGCAGTCATTTTCCTGTTTTTGCTGCCTCCTCGTTCGGCTTTTGTACCAATCTTGTGCGGTATAGTGTTAAAACCCTTCTTACAGTCTATCTGCCCATCCCTCTCTCTCTCTCTCTCTCTCTCTCTCTCTCTCTCTCTCTCTTTCTCTCCTGTCTTACCTCTGTTACTTTGTCGTGAACTCCAGGAGGGCTGTAACACAGGATTTTCGATCCTTGAAGCCGTACTTGTTGTCATTTAAGAACCCACTCTTTTCTAGGTACTACACCACTCTTCTCCTGATAATTTTCTACCTAATTTTACATACTACGCATTGTTATTCTTTAGGAATAACAAGAGAATCATAAATTATATTTTTCCTATTAAAAATAAGAGTCTTTTAACGAGAATTAATTAAAGCATGGCAGTAATATAGAGTTGGACATGTACTAATACCCTAGTAATTAATGTGTGCTAGCTCATTAGTTAAAAATATTTCTAACAGGCTAAACGGGTGTCCTTCGGCACTCTGGCCGCATGTTGCTTGCTGTTCATCCAGCTAAAACAGATTTTGAGAGTATAAGGACTTGCATTATGCTAATATGGTGACTTTATGCAAGTCACTAATTGGGAAAAATTAATCTAAATATGGAATTGTATTTCAAGTGCAAGATTAAGTGATGACTCGTCATAATCTTGGTAAAAATACAAACTCTCATGCGAGGCTTAAGCAGAAAGAATAATGGGAGAATACAATGCGATTATATAACTCACGCGCAAATTCCACTTCCAACATAGCTTACGAAGTTGAGCCTCTGGAGCTAATAACATAATGCAGGGATTTAGCGGAGTTATCTCAGCACACACACACACACGAACGAGGTTGTCGGCTTGCACCAGACTTCATGTTTGGCAACAAGAGCATCACCCCTGGGTTACCTAAGATAACACTAGCCTTCAATGCCAATTCTACAGAAAATACAAGGAAAATGCAATATTGATTTTCTAGTAAGGTAGACATTCGGTCTGTCTGTACTGCAAATTCATGCCAACATTTACTGACACGTATATATCAACATTCACTGACATATATATCATAGTTGCAATACTAAGAAAGTTGCAGTACTGTAAAGGGAACAAATCATAACCATTACATAATATAGACAGGAGTAAGGAGGACACAGTGAGATGTTGTGTTGATTCATGAGAAAAAAACACAATATTTACTGTATATGCACTTGAAGATAAAAAAAATATTTGGGAAAATTTCACAGTTTTGTAAACTGCGCATGACCTTACAGGGCGAGAATACGAAATTTAATTTGAGACTTTAAAAGCTGAATATTGTTTGTATTGTTTAGAATGAGGCTAGGTAAGTAGCAAGAAAATGAAGGAGCATTCAGACTAATCACCAGCAATGAAACAAATGACCCCAGAGTCTCTACCACAGTCGAAGTTTTATATGGTAAACACTCGCAGCTCCTAGCAACGACATTAATACCCCTCACTATAACGCCAGAGTAGAACCACGGACTCCGACAACCAAAAATATACAAAGCTGTCATATCCCTCTTGCAGGTTCTGTATGCGATTGAACTGATAAAAGCCACAACACATAATGGCTCAACCCAGCAGTCGAAGAGGGTGCAGAGCATCTCTTTTCCGAGCTTGTAATATTTGTCAAAATCTGTCTCATTGGAAAGGTTCCTGAGACTGTTGTGCGCCTATTTTGTGCTTTCTTCCGTGCACTAACATGTGACAGAAGAATCAGTTTTACAGCCATTGGCAACTTCTTACTCCATCTTGTTCCAAGAGCAGTAGTGAGAACAGGGATCGTGATGCAATCATTAGGCTGAAATCAAAGTACAGTGGTGACCTGTACTTTGTTCAGTGGCGACCTGTACTTTGTTCAGTGGCGACCTGTACTTTGCCGACCTGTAGTGGTGACCTGTTCTTTGCTTTGTGAAGACTTGTCTAGTGTGCTCTCCGTTCTTAGCTACCTGAGATTGTGATGATGGCTTCCATTGGCTACGAGTAGCTATATCTTCAGATTAAGGCAGAATTAACGGAAACAAGAAGAGAGATTGAACGACTGACGGGTATGTGCAAGGGTTATCCCCGGAACGATGTCCCCGATGATTAGACAAACGAATGGATGCCAGTCGAAATTGATGGCACAAAGCGAAGATGAAAAAGGTACAGGAGACTGCTGTGAAAACCCACAACTCTTTTTCCATATTATCAGACGAATGTGACTCGAACATCCATGATCTTAAAACAAAGATAATTGTTAACAACATAGTGAAGCCAGCCAGTGAAGACATGCCAGCGAACACCATCTCTACTAAGACCGTCGAGAATGTCATGCACACTGCCAGTATTAGTTGGGGACAGTTAGAATAAGTTTATGGATAGGGGTTTTTGTCTTAGGGGTAGGAAGAGGAAACAGAGGGTGTGTTTTCCTGGGGCTGAGATTAAGGATATTGTCACCCATCTGGACGAAATCATGAGAGGTATTGGGAACAATCCTATTATCTGTCTCAGTACTGGAGGCAACGATGTAAGCAGACATAGGAGTGAGAAACTGATTAGCAGGTATAGGTCAGCAATATACATGATTAGAAAGGAATCCTGTGATATGTGGTATTTTGCCAACAACAGGAGTTGGAAATGAATGGTTGTCCATGGCAATTGATGTCAATTGCTAGCTGTCCAGACACGGTAAGGAAAATGCAGTAAGATTCATTGACAACCGGGACCTATTCCATGGCAGAAATGACATGTATGCCAGGGATGGGGCTCACTTAGTTGGGTCTGGGGTTAGGGTTATGGCCAATACAGTGGAGGAAGCTGTTAGGACTTTAAACTAGAAATAGTGGTATGGATTTTGAGGGGAAAACAATGAAGTCTCAATCCTGTAGTTCCAAAGCTTTCTCGGTTAATGTGTTCTGCCAAACCAGCAGTGGTCATCTTCATCAACACGCTCTAACCCAGTAATTATACAATTCTCTTGTTTCTAAAGCACACTGGACTGCTAAAACCTTAAGTTAAATTAATATTAAGTGTAAATAAAGTAATTAAATTCAATAAATAATTAAACAAAAATTGCTTCGCAAGAAAATTTATTTCATCAATCTGGAAGATGAGAGGTGTCATGATTACTATCTGTTTTGTAGCAGATCATTTCATCTTGGATTTCTGATGCTGCAGGAGTGACATCCGTTCACTCCTGCAGCACATCCTGTACTCATCCAAGCGAAGTTGCTTCATGTGTTTTGATGTTTCCTGTGAAATTTTTCATCCAAGAAATGGAAATTAATTAGTTCTTGTTCAGTAAAGATAATGTCCATTGCTCTAGACCAGCGTTTCTCAACCTTTTGACCCTTGCAGGACTCTTGAAATAATTTTCATGTTTCAGGGAACCCTATTGCGACCCCTGAATGGGTCACAATGTATATAATGTATATTACCTGTTCATATAATTTTATATTGCTTATATTTGCGATATTAGCTAAATTGCAAATATATTGCTTTATATTATTATTTGACTTAGTTATATTATTAGGTAGGATGTAACATTTATATATTATTCAGTGCTCATAGTTCAAGTGTTAAGTAGCTACAACATTGTCTACTGTATTTATCGCTCCGCTCATTTCGCTGCCAGCTTCTCTGTAGTTGCTGGGCAGCAGCAGTCCATGGATAGTCACGTGATCAGGGTGAGGTGATCACACCTCACTTGGAGGAGAGTCTGCCTGGGCTGCATTCCCTCTTGTCTGTTTGACGTTGCTTCCAAGAAGACGTGCCTCTCCAGCTCTGTATTGTGGGCCCTTGTTGGAAGATCGTCTCTGTCGCTTTCTTGTTGTTGGTTCTGTGTAACTCTGTTCAGAGAACATAGCCTAGACTTAGTGATTTTCGATGTTGTACTGAGGTTGTGTGCCACATAGACACTGAGAAACTCAGGTCCTGAGCTGTAGCTTATGACCTAATTTGTACTGGTATCTGTGTACCGTCACAGTCGGGGATTTTCTAATGCTGAACTTAGATTCAGTAGTATGGGAGTTTTGTGACTTTTGTGAAGGATTTGCAGATGGTCCCTACTTAGTGTCATTATATTATCTCCTTGTTCCTGATTCTGTGTCACTGTTGCTTGTTATATTGCTGTTCAGCTTATCAGTCGTTTTATTTTCAAGCAAGCTGTTCTGATTGCCAGGTTGGTCAAGAAGTTAGTTTATGTGAGGACTTTTAGTCAGTCACTGGTTAAGTCTAGTCGGGTCTCGAGACACAGCGAACTACCTAGAGCACTTACACACATACACACAAACTTACTTGTATATGTTTGTATTATGTTATTAAATGCTAACAATGTTTCAGACGGTACTTAAAAGCCATAAAAATGTGATATGTGCCTTCAGCACAATACTACTGTACACGAGAGAAGTGTAGGAACTTGTACCCTATATTATATTCAATTGATTACTTTAATTTACTTTGATATTATACGCCTAGACAACTTTGTTATTAATAAACTTATTAAATTTTAATTTCTTACTAAATTCTAATGGATAATTGGACCAGGATACTGACTAATTGTTACAAAAACCTAGTAACAGGCTGGATGCTAGAAGGGCAGTCCTTTCTAGTATTCACTGGAGATCTCTATCATTATTATATATCACATTTTTTGTAACAAACCCATATATAAAAATTTCTATACATCAATATTAATACCTTTCTTTCTCTGGTATAAGCTTAAAATCACAAGGAAAATATAATATTTTTTTTTCTGATAATTGATTTAAGCAAAAAATAATTTAAGTTTTTCTTAAGTTTATTGACAATGCAAAAAAAAAAAAAGAGAAACTGAAATTAACTTGCTTGTTCAAGAGACCTCATACGGAGGTTTTCATTCACACCGAAAAATAACCATGTTTAAAAAAAAAAAAAAAAAAAAAAAAATAACCCATATCATATATAACACAGAACGAAAATCCACTGATCAGTTTTTGAAAAGTTGTATGCTTCTTAAATGAGATTAATTAATTCTTATGTATTTTCATGTCCTGAATCCAAATATCAACTTGAAAAATGCTTATTGGCTATACGTTTAAAAATACGAGTCATGTAATGTTTGATTCTTTTAAAATAACGTACAATGTGTGTCAGTATGTTTTAAGCTCTAATCCGTACCTACTCTCTGCCTTTTTGCTTGACTCTTATAGTGGGCTGAAAAATCATCTATTGCAATTGTACAGCAATAATCTGCAAGCATTCTTGAGCCCCATTTGCCCTGGTATCATTTTTCCATGGTTGAAATATCTTGGTGAAACTTTTCACCATGTTCGTCATTAACTGCCTCACAGTTCGCTGGAAAAAGTCTAAATGTGTGTTCAAAATGTGGATTTTAAGTGACATGTTACATTCCATGTTCTTATAAGCCTTGATGAGGTTTTCCACCAATCCTTCATAGTTGCCTTCTATTTCCAAAAAATCCGTTCGCTACTAACTTGAATGCTTCCCAAGCAGCTTTCTCCTCCGCATGAAGGTCTTACTCAGAGTCACCATCTTTAAGAAGCTTTCGAGCTGAGGACCAATGAAGAATCTTTCTTAGCGTCGCTCAGTGAGGGGAATTTTGATATTAAATACTTGAATCCCTGACCGGATTTCTCCATAACTTTTAAAAGGCTTTTCATGAGCCCCAGTTTTATGTGTACTGGTGGTAGCAAAATTTTGTTTTCAATGAGAGGTGGATGTCGAACATTTTTCATCCCAGGCTCTAATGATTGATGAGGTGGCCAGTCTCTCCTGATGTAGTGGGAACCTTTCACACGGCTGTACCATTTACATAGAAAGCAGCAGTACTTGGTATATCCGCCCTGCAAGCCCGTCACAAGAGTAACATCCTCAAAATATAAACTTGCACATCACAACCACCTGTGACTGCTTGAACAATAATGAAGGGCAGTGAGGCTGTGAGTGTGGTAAGAAATACACTGCCACAAGCCTGTTGGAACCTGTTGTGACACGTAGGTGTATAGTGAAAAGTAGAGCTGACAAACAAGTCTAGCCATGATATTCATTATCGGTGACCTACAATTAGTTGGAAATTGCTACTCTGGTCAAGGAAGCCTTCTGGGTGTTGACCAGTGAAACAGATAATAACTACTACAATAATGTAATCGTTTATTAAAAATGAAGGCAAAATGTCATATGAACAAATATATGGATCAAGAAAATGTTGCTTTTGAAGCCAATTTAGATAATGAAATTTGCTTCTCTAATGTGAAACCTGTGGTTGTCTTTTGGTACACAAATACTTAATTCGGGGTGAAGCTTTAGATAAACATACATGGATTTCAATTTCAACTGAAAGGAGACGATTCTTATCTTTGCTCTTTATACATGTTAAATAAGGAAAAGTTTGCTCACACATGTAAGAAGTCGAAAACTACAATGAGGTTGAAAACTACAATGAGGTCGAAAACT
>NC_091299.1:54825291-54867791 GCF_038502225.1 Cherax quadricarinatus | reverse complement strand
ACGATGGACAGTGGTTGCAAGCCTCACTTCCGGTCAGGCTTGGAGGGCTAGGAGTACGCAGATCCTCCCAGATTGCTCTACCAGCTTTCCTATCCTCTTCCATTGCATCAAACGAGTTGATAAGACAAATTCTTCCTGACACCCTCAGTGACTCAGCAGGAATAGAAGACCCTAGCTATGTCAGTGCCATCACCGAATGGGAGACTCTTGCTGCTCCAGCACCAAACCCTAGTGCAGCACTGGCTCACAAACAGTCAAGCTGGGATAGCCCAATTGCTGAAAAGGTGCTTGCCAACATGCTCAGGGCTGCAACATCAGATAGGGAGATTGCCCGTCTCCAGGCTGTGAGTGCACCTCACTCCGGGGACTTCCTCCAAACAGTTCCCATATCGGCAATGGGAACGCGACTCGACCCTAAGACCCTCCGTATTGCAGTGGCTCTGCGCCTTGCTGCCCCAATTCACACAGAATATGTGTGTATTTGCGGCGAAGTGCAAGCAGACCAATACGGTCTACATGGTCTTAACTGTTCCAAAACCAAGGGCTGGCATGCAAGACACAATGAGGTCAACGACATCATTAAGAGAACCCTTGCTACAGCTGGATGCCCTGCCGAGAGGGAGCCACGATCACTTGCAGCAAACAATACCCACAACCCAGCAAACCGCCCCGACGGGATCACCATCTATCCTTGGAAGAATGGCAAGCTCTTAGCATGGGACTATACCTGTGTGTCCACACTGGCTGACACCTATATCCATCACAGTGTGGGGCGACAGGGAGGAGCTGCTGACCACAGGGAGGAGTACAAGATCAGCAAGTACAGGGACATTACCCAACAGTATCAATTTGTCCCAGTGGGATCAGAGACCTTGGGATCATGGGGAAAAAATGCCACACGCTTCCTTAAAGAATTGGGTTCCAGACTCATCGACACCACCAGGGACCCAAGGGCAGCCACTTTCATGTTCCAGCGCCTCAGCGTCGCCATCCAGAGGGGAAATGCTTGCTGCATACTTGGTTCACGTCCAGCCTCGGAGGAGCTGGAGGAAATTCTTCATCTTTGATACATTGTGCCATTGTATTCATGTTTATGTTTTTTTCTGTAAATGTATTTTGTTTATTAATAAATGTCCACATAGAATATAAATATAGGGGGTGGTAGGAGAAGAAAATATTCAAACAGCTCCGGGGAGAACCTTGAGTTTTCCCTGAGGTACGTTTATTGTCTTCTCTGAGGATGAGGGTCCCCATTCCAGCTAGATAGGTGGTACCTCCCTATATATATATATATATATACATATATATATATATATATATATATATATATATATATATATATATATATATACATATATATACATATATATATATAATTTCTTTTTATATTTCATTGAATCAGATTTATTGGCATACAAATTAGTCGTAATATGTTCTCACAAAACAAATATTTGGAACCATAAACATAATTTTTAAGTAGATCCCACAACATTAACTTTTATAGGTTACATATTACGACAGAGTGAGGGAGCCTGCCTTGGGCATTGTGGGGGTGGGGCGGGGGCACTGTCAAGGGAATTTTAAGTGACGGGGGAAACCTTTTGTCATTGTAAAAAGGGCGGGGAGCACTTTCATTTATTGTGGGGATGAGCCTGGCCCGGGGATTGTGGGGGAAGGTGAGCCCAGGTCATTTTGAGAGTAACGGGGAGCACTTCCTTTGGGCATTGTGGGGGTGACGGGGAAACCGTCATGGGAATTTAAGAGTGACGGTGAGCACCGTCAATATTCTTTGGGGACGGTGACCTGTCATGGTTTTGGTGGAAATGACGGTGACTTTTCCGGGGCCCTTTGAAGGGACGGTGAGACAGTCATGGTCATTGTGAGGGACGGTGGGCACCGTCATGGGCATTTGGAGTGACGATGAGCACTGTCCATGGTTTAATTTTGGGGACGGTAGGGACTGTATTTTGGGTTGGAGGGGGGACCGGGGAGCAATTGTCCCTGGGCATTGGAGAAAGGGCGGTGAGCACCGTCATGGGCTTGGGAGGGTTAAGGGAATTTTCATTTCCCGGGTGACGGTGACACCGCCTTGGGCATTTGAGAAATGACGGGGGCCCGTCGGCCCTTGGGGGGTGACGGTGAGCACCGTCACGGTCATTGTGAGCGGGCGGTGAGCACTGTCATAGTCATTGAGAGTGACGATGAGCAACTGTCATGGGATTGGGAAAGTGACGGTGGGCCTTCCCTGGTCTTGGGAAATGACGGTGGCCCGTCTGGTCGTGGGGTGACGGGGGAGCACCGTCGGTCAGGGGGGTGACGGTGAGCACTGTCCGGGGCATTTGAGTGACGGTGAGCAATGTCGGGCCTTTGGGGGATTTACGGAGCCTGACATGGTCAGGAAAGGGGGTGAGCACCGTCATGCTCTTGTGAGAGTGACGGTGAGCACCGTCATGGGCATTTGAGACTGACGGTAAGCAATTTTCCCGGCCCCTTGGGAAACTGAGGGACCGTCATTTGGGGGTTTGAGAGGGGCCGGGAAGTAATGTCTGGGCTTGTGGGGGACGGGGTGAGCACTGCGGGCAGTGGGAATTTTACGGTGGCACTGTCATGGTCATTGTGGGTGACGGGAAAATGTCTGGTCGTGTGAGGTGACGGAACACCTTTTGGCTTTCCGAGGTGGGGCGGTGAGCATTCCGGGGATTGGAATTTACGAAGCAACCTGCCCCTATTAAGGGGACTGACGGTGAGCAAGGCATGGCTTTTTGGCCAGGGGGGCTTTCCCCAAAAAAATTGGTCATTGGGGTGCGGGAGGCCCGGGCATGGGGGCATTGTGGGTGACGGTGAGGGACCTCGGTTTCTTGGGAGGTGACGGGAGCACTTCATGATATTTTTAGGGACGGGCACTTCAAAGCCCCGGAGAACGGGGGAGGGACTGTCATCGTCATTGTAGGGGTGACGGTTGGCCCCCGCGGGTCATTTGAGAGGACGGGGACACCGTATGGTCATTTGAAAATGACGGTGAGCACTGGGCATGGGATTAAAGGAAATGGGATGTATGGATTTTGAGATGACGGTGAGCAATTTTCAAGGTTTGCGGGGTGACGGGGAGGAACAAAATGGGCATTGTGAAAAGGGCGGGGAGCAATTTTCATGGTCGTTAAATGACGGTAGGGACCCATGGTCTTAAAAGTGACGGGGGAGCAATTTTGGTCAATTTTAAATGACGGTGACACCGTCATGATCATTGAAAACGACGGTGAGCACTGTCATTTCATTTAGGAAATAACGGGGAAAACAATTTTCATCGTCATTTGGATGACGGTGAACCATATTGGCCGGGGGTGACGGGGAGCACTGTCATGGTCATTGTGGGGACGGTGAGCACTGTCCGGGGCATTGTGGTAACGATGGAAAAACCGTCATGGTTTTAAGGAATGACGGTGGGGGGGACTGTCAAGGTCATTTGGGGTGACGGTGAGCACCGTCCCATCATTGTGGGTGACGGTGGGCACTGTCCCGTCATTGGAAAAAAAAGGGGGCCTTTCATGGGGCATTGTAGAGGGGACGGTGAGCACTGGGCTGGGCGAAGGTGACAAATGGCGCCCGTTTGGGCATTGTGAAAGTGACGGTGAGCACTGTCATGGGCATTGGGGGGAAAAAGGGGTGAGCACTGTCATGGTCATTGTGGGGGAAATGAGGGAGCCTGCGGGGCATTGTGAGAGGACGGTGAGCACTGTCATGGGCTTTGAAAGTGACGGTGAAAACCGCCATTGTCATTGTAGAGGGGACGGTGAGCACTGTCATGGCCTTTTGAGGTGGGCGGTAGGCCCTTTTATGGGTCCGGGGAAAATGACGGGAGCACTCCCCATGGTCATTTGAGGTGACGGGGAGCACTGTCAATTTGGCCCGAGGGGTGGGGCGGGGAGCCTGGGCATGATCATTGTGGGGGAGTGACGGGAGCCTGTCGGCTTTTTGAGGGTTGGTAATAATTGGGCATGGTCATTGTGGGGTGACGGGGGGCACTGTCATGGCCATTGTGAGGGACGGGAAAGGGCCCATTGGCCCGGGTGAGGGGGAGCACTGTCATGGTCATTTGAAAGGGGGTGAGCATTTTCATGGTCATTGTAGGGGTGACGGGGGACTGTCATGGTCATTGTGGGGGTGAGGGCAGGGACCTTTATGGTCATTGTAGGGGTGACGGTGGGGGATTGTCATGGTCATTGTGGGGTGACGGGGAGCACCGTTGGCCGGGAGTGAGGGGGAGCCCGTCATGGTCATTGTGGGAAAATGACGGGGGCACCAATCATAAAGTGAGGGGACGGGGAGCACTGTCGGCCATTTTGTGAACCCCCGGGGAGCACCGTCCCTGGTCATTGTGGGTGACGGTGAAACTTTATGCGTGGGTGACGGTAAAAACCCGCATTTTTGGGGAAAAAGGGGACGGGGAAAACCCTTCCAGGTCATTGTAAAAGGGGCGGGGGACTGGTCATGGGCTTGGGGAGGGGGAACACCTATTTGGCTTTGGGAGTGACGGGGAGCACCGTCCGGGGGCATAGTAGGGGTGACGGGGCACCGTCATGGTCAGGGGAAATGGGTGGGGCACTCCTTTTGGGGATTGTGGGGGGGGAGGGGGAGCACTGGGCATGGTCATTGGGGGAGTGACGGGGAGCACCTCATCCCCGGAGAGGACGGTAAGCACCGTCAGGGGCAATGGAGTGATGGTAAACCCTCATGGGGCATTTTGAGAGTGAAGGGGAAACCCCTGTTGGTCATTTAAAGTGACGGTGAGCACCGTCATGGGCCCTTTGAAAGTGACGGGGAGAACGTCATGGGCATTTAAGAGTGATGGTGGGGCCCCTTTCCCTGGGCATGGAGTGACAGGGGCATTGTCATGGGCATTGTAAGTGACAGTGAGCACCTTTCCTGGGATTGGAAGGACATGAAAACCACCAAGGGATTGGAGGGACAGTGGGGCACCCCCCCTGGGCTTTGAGGACAGTGAGCATTTCGGGACTTTTGGGTGACGAGACCCCATGGTTTTTGAGGTGATGGTGGGCACCCCTGGGGAAGGAATGGGACGGAAACTTCCCCCATAATTTTTGAGAGTGGCGGTGAGGGACTGTCCCTGGGGGTTTGGGAGGAAGTGAGAATTTTTCAATGGGCATTTGGGGAGTGACAATGAGCCTTTCCCTGGGCATTTAGAGTGACGGTGAGCACCGCCATGGGGATTGTGAGAGGACAGGGGCACTACCATGGGCATTTAGAGGGGACGGGGGAGCACCGCCCTGGGGGTTTTGGGGTGGACAGGAGCTTTCGTGAGCATTTGGGGGTGGAGCAATCCAGGGCATTGGAAGTGACGGCACCCCCAATTGGAGGTGACGGGGAGCCTTTCCGGGCAAGGGGTGACGGTGAGCACCGCCAGACCATTGTAAAAAGTGACGGGAACCTTTGGGGGTTTGGGGGGAATGGGCAGGGGCACTGAAGGGTTTGGAGATGGGGTTTAAGCCCCTGGCCATTGTGAGGTGAGGGGAGCACTGCCAGGGGAATTGTGAGGTACAGGAGGGACCATGGGATTTTGGGAGTGGGCAGTGAAGGGACCACCAAGGGCCCCGTGAGGTGACCGGGGAAACACTACCATGGGGACCCCTTTAGCGTGACGGTGGAAACCCATCATGGGGACTGGGGGATGGGCGGGGGACCATCTGGGGATTGAGGGGTGACCCCTGGCCGGCCAAGGGCATTGTGGGGGCGGTGAGCCCCACCACGGGCATTGTGGGGTGAGGGGAGTCCCCGGGGCCCGTGGGGAAATGACGGTGGAACTATCGGGGCATTGAAAGGGTGACCGTGAACACTCCCTGGGCTTGTGAGAGTGACGGTGGCCCCCAGGGGCATTGGAAGTGGGGGGGGAATTTTTCCTGCGGGCATTGGGGGTGACGGGAGCACTGCCATTGGCTTTTGGAGAGTGACGGTGAGCCCCGATGGGGGCATTGTAAAAGGGGGAGGGGTGACACTGTCATGGGCTTTGGGGGGACGGTGAGCCCCGTCATGGGCATTTGGGAGGTGAGCACTATATGGATTGTTCAGTGACGGGGGCCCCGTCAGGGGCTTGTAAGTGACAGTGGACTCCCATGGACATTGTGAGGTGAGGTAAAGACCCTTCTGGGCATTGTGGGAGTGAGGGGAAAGGCATTGCCATGGGCATTTGAGGGACGGGGGGCCCCGTCTTGGAAGGGTATTTTTTAGATTTCCATCCTTTTTTTGGGAGGACGGTGAACTCCATTGACATTGGGAGATTGATGGTGATCACCCCCAAAGGCATTGTGGGGCGACGGTAAAGCACTCCCAAAAGGGCATTGTGAGGTGATGGTAAGAAAATGCCGGGGGCATTGTGGGAGGATTTTTACTGTTTTGGGGCCCTTGTGAGGTAAGGGGGTGAGCACTTCCGGGCATTGTGAGGTGAGCAGGGGGCCTCCCAAACCTCACGGGGGTGACGGTGAGCACTGTCATGGGCATTAGGGAAAAGGGGAGCACTCTATGGGTACTGTGGGTGACGGTGAGCAATCCGGGTTTTGGGTGAGGTGGGGGGTAAAACCCCTCCCATTTTTTGAGAAAGGCATGCCCAAAACGGGTTAAAAGGGTTTGTCCCAATTTAGAAGGACGGGAAGGCCCTGCACAGCCCCCTGCAGACGGGGGTTTGGGGAAAAGGCTTTCGAAGTCATTTCCGGGCAAAAAATGAGTTATAATTTGTAAGATTATAAAATTACCCTGGGGGTGTTATGTAAACATTTTTTATTCACGTTATTAAAACCAAATTACATCTTGTTTGGCCCTTCCAAAAAAGCCCCACCCACGCGACTGTGGGTTGATTAAAAAACCCTTTTTTGGGGACTAAAGAACGGGGGCAGTCCCCCCTAAAAAAATTCTCCTACCTTGCTCTTGTAGCGACTAGGGTGTTTTTTACCCCCGGCAAAATATCGGGACTTGATAGAAGCGGGAAGTGTCCAGGGAAACCAAACTTCCTCTTTATTATTCACAATCTTATCACTAAAGAAGCTGATCACACTTCTCTTAAGTTTTTATTGTGCTTTATGAGACACTTTGTTCACACTAATGCACAGATCGTTCTTTGTTGGTTATCCTTGCGTCAGTGTCACTCTCAGTAGAGTCAAAAGTAATCTGAAGACGCCACAGCACCCCACGCCGTTACTCCCCTAGTACAAAGGAAAAGCTGACCTAGTACTTTTGCTTCCTTGCCACTTTCTCAATGAAGCAAGGCAGACTGTTTGATTCTTGCTGTCTTAAGCATAGACAAAAATGTACACTATCTTTACCATGGTAATAAATTGGGAGCAGGATTTTCCTTAATTGCCATGAAGATTTAGGAGGAATGTATCTCCAACGAAAACTGCGTTGATTCAGCATCTGTTGTACTTCTGGTTGATCAAAGATCTTGCTTATATAAGCAGCACCAGCAACAAAGGTCGTTGCATTATCTGAAATCATCAGTCTGGGACATGCCCTTCTGGCTGCAAACCTTCTGAATAATTTGATAAAGGTTTCAGCAGACATGTCAGTGGCTACTTCTAGATGTACTGCTCTAGTTGTAGCACAAGTGAACAAACAGATGTACACCTTGATAGGAACTTTGTCAACTGTTTTGGTTAAAATTATTGATACAGTGCAATCTACACCTGTCACCTCAAATGGAGTGATATGACAAACTCTTTCAGAGGGATATGGAGGTGGACCTGGATACTGACATACTCACATATCGTAGTGACGACAAGTAATACAGTCCTTTATTTGTTTTTTCACACTTTGTCGACCTTGAGGTATCCAGTAGGATTGTCGTATATGACAAAGTGTGTCAGCTACCCCACCATGTAACACGTTACTGTGGGCGTTTTGCACAATCAGTTTTGTTAGCCAATGATTCTTAGGGATCAATATTGGATGTATGGCTTCTTTAGGTATTGAAGAATTATGAATTATTCCTCGACATCTTATAATCCTTTCTAAGTCGAGATAAAGTCCTAAAGAATTAATCATGACAGATTTCTTTGGGGATTTATCTTGTGTTTCCAGAAATTTATATTCTGTAGAGAAAACATCTTTCTGTATTAGTTTCACCCAGTATTTAATAGGTTCAAGACATTCATAATCAGGTTTTATTCCTTTAATGAATTTAAAGACAAGAGCTGTAACTCTTAAGAGTCTCCCCAATGATGAGTATTTAGATCCATCAATGACTATTTCTGTTGTGTCTGCAGTATTTACACAACTTACTTCTGTTGTGTTCAAGCAGACTGTTTTTTCCGGCATAATGTGAGCTTTTTGCTGAGGCCAGTTATTTTCATCAGAGAGCCAGTTCGGTCCGTGGAGCCATAATTTATTATCCACAAATTTCTTGAGTGGGACACCACGTGACAACATGTCAGCTGGATTCTCTTGGGTAGAGATGTGAAGAGATAATCTCTCTGCATCTCTTTTATTTCTGCTACTCTGTTCTGTACATTGACCAACTTACTCTCATTATTTCTTAACCACTGGAGAACTGCTTCATTATCACTCCACATCACAGTTTTTTTCAATAGTGAGATGATCAAGTACTTTGTTGATATAGACAGCTAATTTTGTACCTACATAGAGTGCTGTCAGTTCCAATTGTGCTATTGTTCTGACCTTCAAGGGTGCTATCCTGGCCTTTGAAGTAATTAGTGTACTTCCTTCAGCATTACTCATGTAAGCTACAGCGCCATAACCTCTGGTTGACGCATCACAGAACACATGTAATGTGTACTTGTTTCCCTCTTGACCTGTTTGTCAGGGAAATGTAATTTGATGAAGTTGTTTAAACTCCCTGGATATTTCATCCCATGCTTGACTCATTTCTAGAGGCAAGTTCTCATCCCATCCAATTTTGATCTTCCATGCATCTTGCATAAGCATTTTACCCTTTATGATAATTGGTGAGACGAGTCCTAGAGGATCAAAACATTGTGATACCTCTGACAGTAAACTACGTTTAGTGAGTGTACTGCATGATTTATTGTTTATCCTTTTGAGACTCGAAGTATCTTCCTGTGTGTTCCAATTAAGTCCCAGCATATTGTTGCAATCAGGAATTTCAGCTTCAGGGAAATCTTCTTTGATAAGTTCCCTTAATTGCTTTGAATTAGTATTGCACATCCTTAGAGGCATATTTGCTTCTCTTATCTCCTTGTTAGCTTCTCTGTATAAGGATTTCAAATCCTCCTCTTTATTCACAGCACCTTGAAGATTGTCCACATAGAAACTTTTCTTTAAGATTTCTTTGAAGGGACTTTCAGATTTCTTCAAATGTGTATTCAGAGTAGCTTCTAGTAAGAATGGAGAGGATGTTGCACCAAATAATACTGATTTGAAACGATAAGTTTTCACAGGACTTTGAGGATCATATGGATTTTCAGGCCACAAGAATCGAGTATAATCTCTATCTATTTCTTGTAGTCCTACTCTTAAGAAAGCTTTGGAATAATCAGCCGTGTAGGCATATGGGTTTGTGCGAAATTTCATAAGCACGTCTCCAAGCTTCTCAGTTAGTGAGGGTCCGGTCATCAGACAGTCATTAAGACTTGCTACATCTTTATTTGCACTTGCGCTGCAATTATATACAACACGTAGTGGAGTGGTTTCAGAATCTTTTCTGACTCCATGGTGCGGGAGATAATGAGCTTCTGTCTTCAACTTATCTTCGACTATTTCCTCAATGAATTTATTGTCCAACTGTTCTTGTATGATATTATCATAGACAGTCAGCAGCTCTGGATTTTTCTTGAGCTCATGTATTTGTGCTTTCATTTGTCCGAAAGCCATGCGATAATTGCTAGGCAGATGTGGTGGATTTAATTTCCATGGTAACCTAACCCAATGCTGTCCATCTTCATATTTGACAGGGTCCAAATATTGGTTATAAGTCTGAGACTCTTGTGGGCGTGGTTTATTTACATCAATACCTATCGCATCTGAATCCCACAACTTATCAACTGGTTCATTCATTTCTTCCAGTAATGATAATTTTTGCTGTGGTACATGATCAGCGGTTATTCTCGTAACTAGTACATTTTCCACTGAATCAATATCAGCTTCTTTCCCACTTTGAGAGGGAATGGGACCACATATCATGTGGCCTCCTGCTTTTTTCATCAAGTGAACATCATGTTTACTTGCTATATTTTTCACAAAACAGTGATAATAATCACTTCCAATGATTAAATCAATTGGACTAATAGTGTCCGTCTGTATGTCAGGACAGGCTAAATTGACCTTAGCTGCTTTCAGTGCTGCAACTGTTTCTTTTAATCCCTGGATCTGCACAGACTTAGGCAAATCATCTACTACCACAGCGTCTACTGTCTTTTTCCTGTTTCCTAGTCCAACAGTGATTCTGGCGAGGTCATATGTCTGTTTACCAGAATTGTGGAAAAAAACAGCTATATCTAACTGTATTTTGGCATAGGGTTGTTTATTCAGTTTCTGCAACACTGTTCTTCTTATGACGGACCTTTGTGAGCCTTGATCAAATAGTGTTAGCACATTGGTTTTGTGTAATTTATTAGATAACTCAACTCGAGCTATCGGGAGAGCAGTTGCTTTAAACTTATCTCTCACATTTAATGCTGTTGCTTGTTGACTTCCTGATTCTGTGGAAGTCTTCTGCTGTTCAGCAAAAGTATTTGGGCATAATGCTGTATGATGCATACCCTTGCATTTAAAACACTTCTTCAGTGAGCATTTTCCTCCCTTGTGTTCACCTAAACACTTGATGCACCTTTTTAGCTGATGAACACGTTGTTTACGTGCATCCATTGATGTGTATTGAATACAATACTGTGCCCAATGTGTTCCATCACAAAGTACACATTTTGGAGTACGTTTATGTATGACAGTCTGTTTACTGTCTGTTGAATTCACAGCTTGATAAATGCCTATATGGGATTTCCCATTCTGTGGTTTAGTGGGAGTAGGTACACTCCTTTTATACTGAGTTGAAGGTTTGTCATCCACGGGATTTGTGGATTTTTCATCTTGTCTCGTTGCTTGCATGCATGAAACTATTGTTTGTAAACCATTGCTAATTTCTTCACAAGTGAAATAGCGTTTATTGAACATAATATTTAATCGTTCAATAGTTTGTGGTGACAACTTATCTTGTACAATACCACTGATAAACCAATCACATTGCCTTAGGTCATATTTAGCACCTAGAGATCTGAGACTATTGTCTAATGTAATTCTAAATGCCTGTAAGTCTGAAAAACAATGTTTGGGTGGCTTCAAGCTTGATATTAAGACTAGCCTTGTCAGCATCGAAGTAATTGTCTGCTAAGACACGTAAGGCTATTTGATAATTACCTTTAACCACCGAAAATGACTTAATCAGTTCATAGGGTTCTCCCTTCACAAGACATTTAAGATAATTGAACTTAGCAATCTCATCTATGTCAGTTCGTGAATTTACTATGGATTGAAAACCACTAATGAATTCTTCATAATTATGACCTTGGAAAATAGGTAATGACAATGTAGGTAAGCTTGGTAATGGGACACTTGTTGTTGTTACAGGTGTAACAGGTGTTTGACCACTAGTTACAGTAGGTCTCTGTGACAGAGTTTTACGGCAGATAGCCTGTACTCCTGTCCACCTTAATTGTTGATTACTAAAAGTATCCAAAACATTTTTAATTTCATCCTCAGATGGGTCTGATTCAAGAAATTTATTTTCATAATGTGTGTAGTCTGAATTAATTATTTCCAGATGTTGTGTAAGTAATTCAAATTTGACCTCAAGATCATCAAAATCTATGTTTGTATCTTGAGTTAATCCTATACAGACTGAAATTAGATTTTCTAATTGTGTAATCTTAGTCTGTAAAGACTGAAACTGAGTTTTCAAACAAGCCATTTTAATGGTATGCTGAAAATTCTAGCACCACACTTAGAGTGTTTAAAAAACACTGTACTGCTATAAACAGCTGAGTTTTTGTTATGCTTAAGTCAGCAATAATCGAGTCAGACACTACTGACCCACTAAGCTTAACCTCAGGGTCAATGACCATGAATGGTACACAGTACATGTGGCTGGTGTTGATGGCTTGAATTTGCTGTGTCAGCCTGACCACGATGATTAATCGTAAATAACGATGTTATACACTTCATTCACTATACACTATAAATGTCACTGTATAACTGTAAATCACATGTGAATATTACTTACACATATATAAATGTCACTGTTAATATGTATTTGAAAGCTTACACTTATATATAAGTTCCTTTAATATAACAGGTGTATTTATAAGAAACAAACTTTAACACAATCTTGTCTCTTAATTTCTGTTTATAAACATTATAAAGGCTATGTGTATATACACTCAGACAAACTGAACACCAGTTGGGTTGTTGTTGTCTTAATCAGCGATTTTCGAGATTGGAGCAGTGGATGCAGGGTGCCATCCCCTGTTTTCTTGTTGGGTGAGTCACTCAGCTCCCGTTTTGTTTGGGTGAACGCTGGGTGAGCGCCCGTTTTCTTTTGGCTGCCCATTCTCTGTGATTGAGTCCGGAGGGACTCATTTATACTGATTTAAATTGTAAAACACTAGTTTTACAGCTTTCTTCGAAGGACCTTGGCTCATAGGTTATTTGTACACTGTAGTACAACATATTTGGACCACAGTGTGGCCTTTATCCGGTTCAAGCACGACCAATATGTTGAGAAATGGCATTACCAGCTAAGTTTAAAGAGTTTGTACTTAGAAAGACAGTTCATCGCCTGCATAGCCGCCCCTGCAGACGAGGTCTTGAGAAGCTGTCGAAGTCATCTCTCAACTGGCTGTAAATGAGTTATAATTTGTAAGATTATAAATTACCCCTAGGGGGTGTTATGTCAGCATATTTCATTCACTGATTGCTGACAAATTACATACTTGTTTGGACTCAAAATTCCGCACCTTACTGCCGACTATAGGTTGATTACAAACTCCTTGCGACTCAAGAACTGCGCAGTCCCCCGTACTACAAGAAATTCGTAACCTACCTTGCTCTTGTAGCTTGAGCTATGGTGTTCTTCACACCTTCGACAGGTATCGGTGACCTGATAGAAGCTGAAGTGTCCTTGGATGTCCACGTCTTCCATAGTCTAGGAATACGCACACTGGTACACTATGTTCCACAAGATTTGTCTTTATTATTCACAATCTTATCACTAAAGAAGCTGATCACACTTCTCTTAAGTGTTTATTGTGTTTTATGAGACACTTTGTTCACACTAACGCACAGATCGTTCTTTGTTGGTTATCCTGGCGTCAGTGTCACTCTCAGTAGAGTCAAAAGTAATCTGAAGATGCCACAGCACCCAACGCCGTTACTCCCCTAGTACAAAGGAAAAGCTGACCTAGTACTTTTGCTTCCTTGCCACTTCCTCAATGAAGCAAGGCAGAATGTTTGATTCTTGCTGTCATAAGCATAGACAACAATGTACACTATCTTTACCATGGTAATAAAGTGGGAGCAGGATTTTCCTTAATTGTCCTGCTAAGGTAAGAGATGAACTGTCTTTTATTAAGCTACACTTTGCAACACAGGACCGCATGGAGCGTCCAGCCACATCACATACTGGTACTGCATCTGGGGTCAATTACTCGCTGTAGCAGTAAACAAGATATTTGCCCTTTCTGAGAGGGCTGGGCCCCTCAGGGCTGAAAGGGGCTGATACCCCCCTCATGGAGAAAATTACTCCACACTGGGGGGCGGCAGAGGTTCGCTGCAGGTGAACTATTCATCACTTAACATTAATTTGTTTTTCTCACTCGCCACCACTGCTGCTTGTCTTTTCTGAACAGCTTTAGTCTGTGTGGTTTCTGGAGAATCACTAATTTGCCCCTTCTGAGAGAACTGGGCCCCTCAGGGCTGAAGGGGGCTGATACCCCCCTACTGGAGAAAATTTCTCCACAGCCATGGTCACTGTGAGAGTGATGGTGAGCACTGTCATGGGCATTGTAGGAGTGACGGTGAGCACTGCCATGGGCATTCTGAGACTGACGGTGAGCACTGCCATGGGCATTGTGAGAGTGACGGTGAGCACTGTCATTAACACTTTGAGTGTGATGGTGACCACTGCCTTTGGCATTGTGAGAGTGACGGTGAGCATTGCCATGCTCACTGCGAGAGTGACGGTGAGCACTGCCATGGGCATTGTGAGAGTGACGGTGAGCAGTTCCATGGGCATTGTGAGAGTGACGGTGAGATCTACCATGGGCACTGTGAGTGACGGTGAGCACTGTCATGGGCATTGTGAGAGTGACGGTGAGCACTGTCATAGGCACTGTGAGAATGACGGTGAGCACTGTCATAGGCATTGTGAGAGTGACGGTGAGCACTGCTATGGGTACTGTGAGAGTGACGGTGAGCAATGCCATGGGTACTGTGAGAGTGACGGTGAGCAATGCCATGGGTACTGTGAGAGTGACGGTGAGCTCTGCCATTGGCACTGTGAGTGACGGTGAGCACTGTCATGGGCATTGTGAGAGTGACGGTGAGCACTGTCATAGGCATTGTGAGAATGACGGTGAGCACTGTCATAGGCATTGTGAGAGTGACGGTGAGCTCTGCCATGCTCACTGTGAGAGTGACGGTGAGCACTGCCGTGGGCATTGTGAGAGTGACGGTGAGCATTTCCATGGGCATTGAGAGAGTGACGGTGAGCTCTGCCATGTGCATTGTGAGAGTGACGGTGAGCACTGCCATGGGCATTGTGAGAGTGACGGTGAGCTCTGCCATGGGCATTGTGACATTGAGAGTGAGAACTGCCATGGGCATTGTGACATTGAGAGTGAGCACTGCCATGGGCATTGCGAGAGTGACGGAGAGCACTGTCATAGGCATTGTGAGAGCGACGGTGAGCATTGCCATGCTCACTGTGAAAGTGACGGTGAGCACTGCAATGGGCATTGTGAGAGTGACGGAGAGCACTGTAATAGGCATTGTGAGAGTGATGGTGAGCATTGCCATGCTCACTGTGAGGCTGACGGTGAGCAGTTCCATGGGCATTGTGAGAGTGACGGTGAGCACTGTCATAGGCATTGTGAAAGTGATGGTGAGCACTGCCATGGGCATTGTGAGAGTGACGGTGAGCACTGTCATAGGCATTGTGAGAGTGACGGTTAGCACTGTCATAGGCATTGTGAGAGTGATGGTGAGCACTGCCATGGGCATTGTGAGAGTGACGGTGAGCTTTTCCATGGGCATTGCGAGAGTGACGGTGAGCAATGCCATGGGCATTGTGAGAGTGACGGTGAGCTCTGCCATGGGCATTTTGACATTGAGAGTGAGCACTGCCATGGGCATTGTGACATTGAGAGTGAGCACTGCCATGGGCATTGTGAGAGTGACGGAGAGCACTGTCATAGGCATTGTGAGAGTGACGGTGAGCATTGCCATGCTCACTGTGAGAGTGAAGGTGAGCACTGCAATGGGCATTGTGAGAGTGACGGTGAGCTCTGCCATGGGCACTGTGAGTGACGGTGAGCACTGTCATGGGCATTGTGAGAGTGACGGTGAGCACTGTCATAGGCATTGTGAGAGTGATGGTGAGCATTGCCATGGGCATTGTGAGAGTGACGGTGAGCACTGTCATAGGCATTGTGAGAGTGACGGTGACCACTGTCATAGGCATTGTGAGAGTGATGATGAGCACTGCCATGGGCATTGTGAGAGTGACGGTGAGCATTTCCATGGGCATTGTTAGAGTGACGGTGAGCTCTGCCATGGGCATTGTGAGGGTGACGGTGAGCATTTCCATGGGTATTGTGAGTGACGGTGAGCACTACCATGGGCATTGTGAGAGTGACGGTGAGCTCTGCCATGGGCATTGTGAGAGTGACGGTGAGCAGTGTCATGGGCATTTTGAGAGTGACGGTGAGCACTGCAATGGGCATTGTGAGAGTGATGGTGAACTGCCATGGGCATTGTGAGAGTGATGGTGAGCACTGTTATGGACATTGTGGGAGTGATGGTGAGCACTGCCATGGGCATTGTGAACACTGTCATGGACGGTGTGAGAGTGACGGTGAGCACTGCCATGAGCATTGTGACAATGACAGTGAACACTGTCATGGGCATTGTGACAGTGACAGTGAGCACTGTCATGGGCATTGTGACAGTGACAGTGAGCACTGTCGTGGGCATTGTGACAGTGACAGTGAGCACTGTCATGGGTATTGTGATAGTGACAGTGAGCACTGTCATGGGCATTGTAACAGTGACAGTGAGCACTCTCATGGGCATTGTGAGAGTGACGGTGAGCACTGTCACAGGCATTGTGAGAGTGACGGTGAGCATTGCCATGCTCACTGTGAGAGTGACTGTGAGCACTGCAATGGGCATTGTGAGAGTGACGGTGAGCAGTTCCATGGGCATTGTGAGAGTGACGGTGAGCTCTGCCATGGGCACTGTGAGTGACGGTGAGCACTGTCATAGGCATTGTGAGAGTGACGGTGAGCACTGTCATAGGCATTGTGAGAATGACGGTGAGCACTGTCATAGGCATTGTGAGAGTGACGGTGAGCTCTGCCATGCTCACTGTGAGAGTGACGGTGAGCACTACCATGGGCATTGTGAGAGTGACGGTGAGCAGTTCCATGGGCATTGTGAGAGTGACGGTGAGCTCTGCCATGGGCACTGTGAGTGACGGTGAGCACTGTCATAGGCATTGTGAGAATGACGGTGAGCACTGTCATAGGCATTGTGAGAGTGACGGTGAGCTCTACCATGGGCATTGTGAGTGACGGTGAGCACTGTCATAGGCATTGTGAGAGTGACGGTGAGCTCTGCCATGCTCACTGTGAGAGTGACGGTGAGCACTGCCGTGGGCATTGTGAGAGTGACGGTGTGCGTTTCCATGGGTATTGTGAGTGACGGTGAGCACTACCATGGGCATTGTGAGAGTGAAGGTGAGCACTGCAATGGGCATTTTGAGAGTGACGGTGAGCTCTGCCATGGGCACTGTGAGTGACGGTGAGCACTGTCATGGGCATTGTGAGAGTGACGGTGAGCACTGTCATAGGCATTGTGAGAGTGATGGTGAGCACTGCCATGGGCATTGTGAGTGACGGTGAGCACTGTCATAGGCATTGTGAGAGTGACGGTGACCACTGTCATAGGCATTGTGAGAGTGATGATGAGCACTGCCATGGGCATTGTGAGAGTGACGGTGAGCATTTCCATGGGAATTGTGAGAGTGACGGTGAGCTCTGCCATGGGCATTGTGAGAGTGACGGTGAGCACTGCCGTGGGCATTGTGAGAGTGACGGTGAGCATTTCCATGGGTATTGTGAGTGACGGTGAGCACTACCATGGGCATTGTGAGAGTGACGGTGAGCTCTGCCATGGGCATTGTGAGAGTGACGGTGAGCAGTGTCATGGGCATTTTGAGAGTGACGGTGAGCACTGCAATGGGCATTGTGAGAGTTACGGTGAGCACTGCCATGGGCATTGCGAGAGTGATGGTGAACTGCCATGGGCATTGTGAGAGTGATGGTGAGCACTGTTATGGACATTGTGGGAGTGATGCTGAGCACTGCAATGGGCATTGTGAACACTGTCATGGACGCTGTGAGAGTGACGGTGAGCACTGCCATGGGCATTGTGACAATGACAGTGAACACTGTCATGGGCATTGTGACAGTGACAGTGAGCACTGTCATGGGCATTGTGACAGTGACAGTGAGCACTGTCGTGGGCATTGTGACAATGACAGTGAGCACTGTCATGGGTATTGTGACAGTGACAGTGAGCACTGTCATGGGCATTGTAACAGTGACAGTGAGCACTCTCATGGGCATTGTGAGAGTGACGGTGAGCACTGTCACAGGCATTGTGAGAGTGACGGTGAGCATTGCCATGCTCACTGTGAGTGTGACTGTGAGCACTGCAATGGGCATTGTGAGAGTGACGGTGAGCAGTTCCATGGGCATTGTGAGAGTGACGGTGAGCTCTACCATGGGCATTGTGAGTGACGGTGAGCACTGTCATGGGCATTGTGAGAGTGACGGTGAGCACTGTCATAGGCATTGTGAGAATGACGGTGAGCACTGTCATAGGCATTGTGAGAGTGACGGTGAGCTCTGCCATGCTCACTGTGAGAGTGACGGTGAGCACTGCCATGGGCATTGTGAGAGTGACGGTGAGCAGTTCCATGGGCATTGTGAGAGTGACGGTGAGCTCTGCCATGGGCACTGTGAGTGACGGTGAGCACTGTCATGGGCATTGTGAGAGTGACGGTGAGCACTGTCATAGGCATTGTGAGAATGACGGTGAGCACTGTCATAGGCATTGTGAGAATGACGGTGAGCACTGTCATAGGCATTGTGAGAGTGACGGTGAGCTCTGCCATGCTCACTGTGAGAGTGACGGTGAGCACTGCCGTGGGCATTGTGAGAGTGACGGTGAGCATTTCCATGGACATTGTGAGAGTGACGGTGAGCTGTGCCATAGGCATTGTGAGAGTGACGGTGAGCACTGCCATGGGCATTGTGAGAGTGACGGTGAGCTCTGCCATGGGCATTGTGACATTGAGAGTGAGCACTGCCATGGGCATTGTGACATTGAGAGTGAGCACTGCCATGGGCATTGTGAGAGTGACGGAGAGCACTCTCATAGGCTTTGTGAGAGTGACGGTGAGCATTTCCATGCTCACTGTGAGAGTGACGGTGAGCACTGCAATGGGCATTGTGAGAGTGACGGAGAGCACTGTCATAGGCATTGTGAGAGTGATGGTGAGCATTGCCATGCTCACTGTGAGGGTGACGGTGAGCAGTTCCATGGGCATTGTGAGAGTGAAGGTGAGCTCTGCCATGGGCACTGTGAGTAACGGTGAGCACTGTCATGGGAATTGTGAGAGTGACGGTGAGCACTGTCATAGACATTGTGAGAGTGATGGTGAGCACTGCCATGGGCATTGTGAGAGTGACGGTGAGCACTGTCATAGGCATTGTGAGAGTGACAGTGACCACTGTCATAGGCATTGTGAGAGTGGTGGTGAGCACTGCCATGGGCATTGTGAGAGTGACGGTGAGCATTTCCATGGGCATTATGAGAGTGACGGTGAGCTCTGCCAAGGGCATTGTGAGAGTGACGGTGAACACTGCCGTGGACATTGTGAGAGTGACGGTGAGCATTTCCATGGGCATTGTGAGTGACGGTGAGCACTGCCATGGGCATTGTGAGAGTGACGGTGAGCTCTGCCATGGCATTGTGAGAGTGACGGTGAGCACTGCCATGGGCATTGTGACATTGAGAGTGAGCACTGCCATGGGCATTGTGAGAGTGACGGAGAGCACTGTCATAGGCATTGTGAGAGTGACGGTGAGCACTGCCATGGGCATTGTGACATTGAGAGTGAGCACTGCCATGGGCATTGTGAGAGTGACGGAGAGCACTGTCATAGGCATTGTGAGAGTGACGGTGAGCATTGCCATGCTCACTGTGAGAGTGATGGTGAGCACTGCAATGGGCATTGTGAGAGTGACGGAGAGCACTGTCATAGGCATTGTGAGAGTGATGGTGAGCATTTCCATGCTCACTGTGAGGGTGACGGTGAGCAGTTCCATGGGCATTGTGAGAGTGACGGTGAGCTCTGCCATGGGCACTGTGAGTGACGGTGAGCACTACCATGGGCATTGTGAGAGTGACGGTGAGCACTGCCATGGGCATTGTGAGAGTGACGGTGAGCACTGCCATGTGCATTGTGAGAGTGACGGTGAGCACTGTCATTGACATTGTGAGATTGATGGTGATCACTGCCATAGGCATTGTGAGAGCGACGGTGAGCACTGCCATGGGCATTGTGAGAGTGATGGTAAGCAATGCCATGGGCATTGTGGGAGTGACGGTGTGCGTTTCCATGGGTATTGTGAGTGACGGTGAGCACTACCATGGGCATTGTGAGAGTGACAGTGAGCACTGCCATGGGCATTGTGAGAGTGACGGTGAGCACTACCATGGGCATTGTGAGAGTGACGGTGAGCACTGCCATGGGCATTGTGAGAGTGACGGTGAGCACTGTCATGGGCATTGTGAGAGTGACAGTGAGCATTGCCATGGGCATTGCGAGAGTAATGGTGAACTGCCATGGGCATTGTGAGAGTGATGGTGAGCACTGTTATGGACATTGTGGGAGTGATGGTGAGCACTGCCATGGGCATTGTGAACACTGTCATGGACGCTGTGAGAGTGACGGTGAGCACTGCCATGGGCATTGTGACAATGACAGTGAACACTGTCATGGGCATTGTGACATTGACAGTGAGCACTGTCATGGGCATTGTGACAGTGACAGTGAGCACTGTCGTGGGCATTGTGACAATGACAGTGAGCACTGTCATGGGTATTGTGATAGTGACAGTGAGCACTGTCATGGGCATTGTGATAGTGACAGTGAGCACTGTCATGGGCATTGTGATAGTGACAGTGAGCACTGTCATGGGCATTGTGATAGTGACAGTGAGCACTGTCATGGGCATTGTGATAGTGACAGTGAGCACTGTCATGGGCATTGTGATAGTGACAGTGAGCACTGTCATGGTCATTGTTATATCTAGGATGAAGTGCTATAGCTTCGCGGGATATACAGCGTCTAAGGTAATGGGAGACAATCATGTCCAGTCTAATCAAGACAGCCATGTCTATTTACATCAATTACATGATCTACGAGAGTCCGACCAGCTTCAAGAAACCTCTTATATAGATTGAGAATTGCCAGCTACTTTAATATAGTTATACAGTGACGCTTTTACAATTAGTAGGAGCGTGAGAAGCTCCTTCACCGACTTCAACTATTTAAGTGTAGCGACGTAAAACATACGTGGCAAGGCTCGCAATATTACGTCTTTCTGACTTTACTAGTTTAGTACAACTCATTAGCATGACTAGGAGCTTTTACCAAGGTATTAAATAGTTATTCATTGGCTCAGTAGCGGAAGCAGAAAATTCTTCTTGTTAATAATAACCACATAAGAAATTCAATAGCAGACACTTATTGCTGTTAGCTATTAATTGATCAGTCTAATAAAATATGCAGAAGCTTATTGTTGATGTTAATCAATAACCCAATAGATTGACTAGAAGCTTGTTATTAACCAATAAAGCCATCAAAGGGTGAAGGAAGAGCCAAGGAAATTAGGGGTGAAAGGAATGAAGAGGTAGTGAAAAGAGATAAATACTAACGAGAAAAAGGAAATGACAGAGGGGAGAGTAGAAAGAGGTGGATTAAAATACACAAGAAAATTTTGTAACAAGATAGCAGAGCATAAGTAGGATGGAAGAGGGGAAATAATCGAGATGAGTTAGAGAAGAGAAATGAGTTTAGTGGAAAAAAGGAGACGATTGGAGAATTGAGAAGAGAGGGAGGAGTGGAAGAGATGAAACAGGGAGGACAAGTGGAAGAAAAGAGAGGATAGGGAGGAGTGTAGGACGAAAGAGGTTAAGGAGGGTTTGAGGAAAAGAGAGAGTAGGGAAATATAAACACAAATGCAGTATAATGTGATCAATACACTCAATACCGAAGAATCCTGGAATCATCGCTTATCTCTATAACCAACAATTTCAACCAGAACAACGGCTTCTATAACATAGCTGAACCACTCGCCAAGAAACTTCTTCATCGCTATCCCACATAAGAACATAGAACACTGCAGAAGGTCTACTCACAACTTGTCCAATACCCCTGCCTAGCTACCCAAGACTCTATAACCCCACCCGGTAGATCATCAGATGCAGCATTCTCCACCTGACCTCAACATTCTGAACATGACTATAAATACTCCCGTACCTTCCAACCCCAGGTAGATCCGTGTGTGACTTGAAAAAGCCCACTGTGTGGGTGAAACGTTGTCAATAAAGGATCACATTATACTGCATTTGTGTTTATATTTCCATTGTGTCGGTATTTTATACCATTTATTTCCAGAGAGTAGGGAGGATAACATGAAACGAGAAAATTGGAAGGAAAGGAGGATAAGAGAGTACAGCTGAAAGTGATTCTGTTTGATACTTATAAGAGTACGAAGCTGCGCAGCTGTGAGAGTGCGTTCGTAATCAATGCCAATGGAACAAGCAATTTGCCAACAACGCTGTAGGGAAAATTTAGGCAGGTTTACCAACGTGTATTCTGACACCAGACGTCTGACTCGTCTAGGTGGCATACCCCAATGTGTAAGTGTTTCCCCAATAAACATTAATACATTGTTAAATACAACTTTTTATTTAACATGGTTATATTCATACCCAGGATTGTCTCAGATCATTTACAAACCAAGCACTAACTAGAGTACACTGAACTCCACAGAATTATACTCACAAAGAATGGTTATTGCCCGGGCACCTATTTACTGCTAAGTGGACTAATACAGAAGATATAAGAAGATCTACCCATATATCTCGACGCTCCATTCCCTTCCCTCCTTTGAGTTTCCCAATGTGGTCTTTGATTTTGTGTTAATTTCAATGTGACGACGAAGTCTATAAAAATAAACCGACTATGATGCCAGAAAATAACGTTTTTTATTAATCATCCCCTTAAAAATAAAATCTGTTTTAAAAAATAGGAAAAAATTAAATAGAGGCTCAAACGTTTGTTAGCAATGGCTGCTTCTCTTAGCGTCTTTCAGAAACTTTCTCGAGATTCATGGCTGAGCAGTCACACAGGAGAGAACTTTCTACGCAGGAGAAAGTTTTTTCCTCGTTCCAGTACCCAATAGACCGTGGCAGTGGCAAGATCTAACTCATTTTCTTTTTTTTTCTTGGTAGCCAAATGCTTGTTAGAGTGTATGTGAATATTTGTATTCGCATATATTGGATACAGAGTTGAGTATCATCTTCTAGTGGCTAATAGGTTCATTCTCACTTGGCTTCGAGATTATCGTACCTATGTATGGAACCTACCTATACTTCTTCATTTTTCCAGTTCGTTTTACTTCCTGACTTCTCTAAGACTGAAGAAATGCTTCCTAACATCCCTGTGATTCATCGGTGTTTTCAGCTTCCTGCTGTTCCTTCTTGTTCCTGTTTCCTGGTGCTTAAACAAACTGTCCCTGTCCACTCTATCAATTCATTTTAATTCTTTGTACGTTTTTGTCATTTCGCTTAATATCCTCATTTCTTCTAATGTTATCAGGTTAAGTTCCATTAATCTATCCTCAGAACATACTTCTTAGATCCGTGAATAGTGTCGCTGCAAACCTCTGCACAGTCTCCAATTTTCTGACTTGTTTGACCAGGTGTGGGTTCCATACTGGTGTTGCATACTACAATACGGTTCTGACGTACACCGTATACAGTTTCGTATATGATTAATAAAATTTCGGAATGCCAGTCCTAGATTTGTCAGACGCGCATTTGCTTTTGATAGTTTTTCGCTCTTTGATGTACACTTCAGGCGATATGCTCGGAACAATACTCTCTCCAAGGCTCTTTTGCCCCCGAACCTGTGCTCCGTTTGTGGTCTCTCTGCCCTTTTCTAATCTTCGTACCTTTATACTTGTTGGGGTTAAATTTGAGTAGCCCCGCCCAGACCTGCCGCCTCTGCATATCAATTTTTATTTTTTCAAGCTCCTTATCTACTTGTATTCTTTTTAGTAGTTTCACATCAACTACTTGTATGTCATTCATGTATAAAATATAAGGGTTGGTCCACATGTACCCCGCTAGTCACATATACCCACTTTAACACCTCTTCTCACTGCTGCCTCTTAGGTATGCCTTGGTCCATTGTAGTGCTTTTCCTGTTATTCTTCTCCGCTCCTCCAGCCTTTGTCCTAATCTCTTGTGTAGAACTGTGTCAAAAGCCTTTCTACAGTCCAATAAAATGCAAACCACCCATCCCTCTCTTGACAAAGAAAACCAGTAGATTTGCGAAATAGGATGCACCATCTCTAAAGCTGCGTTGGTTGTCATTTTTGAACCCATCCCTTATTAGGTGCTTCACCACACTTTTCTTGATAATCTTCTCCATAACCTTGCATACTATGCACGTCAATGATGCTAGTCTGTAGTTGAAGCGCCCTCTGTCTCCTTTCTTAAAAACTGGGACTAAATTTGCTGTCTTCCACAATTCCAGTAGGTGCCCAGTGTTCAATGACTTGTTAAGGATTGTTGCTAGTGGAGCACACCTCTGCTCTTTCTCAAAAGACCCACGGAGTTATTATCTGGTCCCACTGCCTTCGAGGTGACTAGCTCACACCATAGCGTCTTCAGATCTTTTGCTGTTCTGTGTTCAATATTCAGCACTCGCTGGATGCAGTGCATGCAACTGCTGAGGTTCGCTAGTAGCCTTAATGTTTCCTCTGAGAATACTTCCTTAAATATATTGCTTAGCTCCTCACACACTTTCTGGTCATTTCTTCTGTGTTCTCGTCTTTCCTTCTGCCTCATTACATGCGTCTTTATTATTGCCTTACTTGTGATGTGACTATATATCAACTTTGGGTCAGCTTTGGCTTTCGATGCTATGTCATTCTTGAATTACCATTGATATTCTATTCATACCCATTCATATTTGTTTCTGGCTCTTCAACTTGATTCTTTTTTTTATTTTCTGATTTCTATGTCTTCTATATATTTACCCATGCTCTAGTACAATTATCTTTGGCCTTTTTGTACCCGTGCTCCCATTGTTTCTTTCACTCCAGGGTACAAGTTTCTTCTTTGCCTCCATGAAGTTTCAGGTCACGTATACCATCATCTCATTCACTGTCTTTCCCTATAGTTCTCTTTCTTACTTCATCTCATTCAAGAACTGATTCATGCCCATGTAGCCCTCTCTTTCTCTTGCTGCTTCTGTTTCCACCGTTACTTCCAGAATAGTTTCAGACCTCAGGACCAAATGGCCGCTAGTATTGTGGAACTTTTCATATGTAGCATTTCCTTTCTCACAATGATTTAGTTCATCGTCTCCTTCCATTTTGGTTGTGTCCTTAATATGTTAGTATATGAAATTCACCATTATCGCCTCTAGCATCTGAGCCCTCCAAGTTTTTGGTCCCTTGAGCTTCTCTATGTTCTTTTAGTCTACAGTATATTGTTGTTAAAATCACCAATGACTGGTAACTTTGCCCAGCTCATATGGGCTCTTCTCTCCACCTCAGCAAATGTATCCAACTTTGCTCTTGTTATTTTCATCATATTATTTTCTTGGGTTGTACGCCACTGTTATCACCACCTTGAAGCCCCCGATTTCCGTTTTGCCTAATGTATACGCATCTGCCTCCCCTCTGTTTATTCCTTTCATCTCCAGAAAACAATACTACTCCTCCATTTCCTTTATTCCTTCAGTCGTTTCTCACAATCTCTTATCCATCCAGGAAGATTCCATCTGTTATCTCTGTGAGCTTTGTCTCTGTAAGTTCAGTATTGTCAGAGGATGTCTCAACTATTCGTTCTTTCTATACGTCACTGTTATTTATTCCATCTGCATTAGTATACTTAATAAGAGGTGCTATCAAAAGGTTCATGGGCTACTGGAAAATTTTTTGTAAGGTTTCTAATAATCTAGTTGAAGTTGTCTCCCTTGAAGAACTCCCCTTTTGAAGCTAAGCGCTTGTGCTCGCGTCTCTGCCTCTTCTCGAAACATTTCCGGAACCCTTCTTTTCTGTCATCATCCAACCTAGCCTGTGATTCTGCTTGAATCTACTCCATGTCTCCATGACTCTTGAGTGCCATTTAAATATTTGGGAGGAGAAAGAAGTCAAAGGTGCTAGATCTGGGGAGTAAGGAGATTGAGGAATTATTGTCACGTTGTTTTTGCCAGAAAAATACGATTTTTTCTCATCGTGAGTCAGCATTGGGGCACTAATTTTTTAACCATTTACCTCATGTTCAAATTTTCGGTCAAAATGCTCTGACATAACCCATAACAAATTCCCTCAGCACTTGCAATGTCCTGGATAATCTAATGACGATCTTCGTAAATGGCGCTCCTCAGTGTTGGCGTTTATTTTTTGATGTTGATGTTGTCATTCTCCTTTTTTGTGCAACTTTGCAAGCTCCTGATGATGCATTGATTGCAACACGAAAGACCTACAGCTATCATTCTACTCCCACGTGGTTGTTTTGCATATATATATATATATATATATATATATATATATATATATATATATATATATGGGAAAACCTGACTATGGGTCAGGTAGATGGTGTTGGATGTCAACATGAAGTTTTTCAGTGCATAGTTCTAGCTGTCCAGACAACTTTTTTTCAGAGTAGGGAGATTAGATTTAACAAAAATGATCCCAAATGGATGAACAAAAGATTAAAACGCCTCACTGAGGAAAAGAGAGGCATATATAGGCGTATCAAAAGAGGGGATGGGCAGTTAAGAAATCAATATATTAAGGAGAGAAGTAAAAAAAAATAAGAAAAGCAAAAAGGGATTATGAGGTTAAGGTCGCAAGGGATTCGAAGACTAACCCAAAAGGGTTCTTTCAGGTTTACAGAAGTAAGATTAGGGACAAGACAGGCCCACTTAAGAGTAACTCAGGTCAGATCACTGACAGTGATAACGATATGTGTGAAATTTTCAATACTTACTTCCTCTCGGTAATCTTTCAGGAAGATACTGGCGAAATTCCAGAAATAATAAATTATGTAGAACAGGACGATTGGGGTAACTAGTGACATGGTCCTCAGACATATAGCGAAATTAAAACCTAACAAATCCCCAGGCCATGATGAATTGTTTGCAAGAGTTTTAAAGGAATGTAAAGAGGAACTTTGCAAACCTTTGGCTAATCTTTTCAACGTATCACTATAAACTGGCATAGTGCCTGATAAGTGGAAAATGGCAAATGTGATACATATTTACAAGGTAGGTGGCAGGTCCTTGGCTTCCAACTATAGACCAATAAGCCTTACCTCCAGAGTGGGAAAATTTATGGAATCAATAATTGCCGAAACAATTCGTAGCCATCTTGACAGGCACAGATTGATTAATGAATCTCAACACGTTTTACAAAGGGGCGTTCCTGTCTTAAGAATTTACTAATTTTTTTCACAAAGGTGTTTGAGGTAGATCATGGTAATGAATATGATGTTGTATATATGGACTTCAGTAAGGCTTTCGATAGAGTTTCACACCAGAAGCTATTGAGTAAACTTAAGGCACACGGAATAGGAGGAGAAATTTTTTCCTGGGTAGAGGCATGGCTGACAAATAGGCAGCAGAGAGTTTGCATAAATGATGAGAAATCAGAATGGGGGCACGTCACAAGCGGTGTTCTGCAGGGGCCAGTTTTGGGCCCGTTGTTATTCACAATTTACATAAACGACATAGATGAGAGAATAAATAGCGACATAAGCAAATTTGATGACACCAAAATAGGCCGTCCAGTTCATTTTAATGAGGACATTAGAACAATCCAGGATGATTTGAATAGACTGATGCAATTGTCGGAGAAATGGCAGATGCAGTTTAATATTGACAGATGCAAAGTTCTAAATGTTGGACAGGAAAATAACCATGCCACATATAAACTAAATAATGTAGATCTTAATACTACTGATTGCGAAAAGAATTTAGGAGTTCTGGTTAGCAGTAATCTAAAACCAAGACAACAGTGCTAACAACAGTGTTAGCAATAAAACTAACAGAATCCTTGGCTTCATTTCAAGAAGTATAAATAATAGAAGTCCTCAGGTTGTTCTTCAACTCTATATATCGCAGTTCTGGTCACCGTATTGCAGAAAGAATATAAATGCACTGGAAAATGTACAAAGGAGGATGACAAAGTTGATCCCATGTATCAGAAATCTTCCCTATGAGGATAGACTGAGGCTCCTTGAATCTACACTCTCTAGAAAGGCGTAGAATTAAGGGGGATATGACTGAGGTGTATAAATGGAATACAGGAATAACAAAAGGGGATGTAAATAGAGTGCTGAAAATTTCCAGCCAAGACTGAACTCGCAGCTTTGGTTTCAAGTTGGAAAAAATATGTTTCAGGAAGGATATAGGAAAGCACTGGTTTGGTAATAGAATTGTGGATGAGTGGAACAAACTCCCGAGTACGGTCACAGAATTATAAAAACAGGTTAGATAAATACATGAGTTGGTGTGGGTGAATGTGAGTTAGACTTGACTAGTTTATGCTACTAGGTCTGATACCGTGCTCCTTCCTTCAGTGGAAGTGAGCTGACTAGGTGGGGGGTGACATCGACCTGCTTCGCATGGGTCAGTAGGCCTGCTACAGTGTTCCTTCTTTATGTTCTTATGTTCTTATATAGATTTGGAAAAGACATAACTAAATGGTTATAACTGACCATAATTTTTAAAGGGGTGAACCCGTAAGCCAACGGAGAGCCTCGGTCAGATGAGCAAAAGCTCCAACGGCGGGTCATCATCTAAGACCCACGTCAGGAAACACTTGATTCAGACCCAAAATAGTAATAAAGGTAATTTCTCAGGGTATATTCATATAGAGATACATACCTCTCGCACACCTCTCGGCGTATATACCCTGAGAAATATAGATATACCAATGTATAAAAGTCTATGAATATTCATCCTATAGACTGAATGAAGGTGGCTTCTTACCTGTTTATCGCCAGTGAAAAAAAAGTCTCTAAAAATAGAGACTAGAGAATATTGTCGGTGTATATACTCAAGCCTCTTGGTCTATGTAATCTTATATTAAAACACTAATATACGAAGTTCAGTTAAAATATTAAATATATATATATATATATATGCTTTCCTGTGTCAAATACTTCTATGTAAATTCTTTTACTGTTTCAAAGAAACATTCTCTTTTCCAGGAGCTTCATTTGCAAATTTTAACTGGTATGACTGAGAGAGTTAAGAACCGAACTTACAGCGGCTGTCTGCCAGGCTATTAGTCAACCAGGAAAGGCTGTATATATGCAAATTGTGAATAAAATTTTATGAATATAAACTAAATGAAAATGACTGCTTTGTAGTTCCTCTTGGTAACACGAGAATAGTTTGACTAAGGATAATATGTATTACGTAGTATGTAGGATATTTGACTTTGTATATAATGTCATTCAAGAACTTGCAATTACTGTTATATGTTCTCTGTATATTTCTGAGCTTGCTTAAACAAAGGAATAAATATAAGTAAAGATGCATCTCTCCCATGGCATCATTCTCGTGCCTGATGTCCATAATGATGACTTTGTAAAGGAAAATACACAACCCCAGACAAAGTCGAGTAATAGTGAACCAGACTTGCCTAGTCTTCATGTAGCTCGGGATAATGCTTAGTCGTGAGAGATATGTAGTCAAAATTGTCGAAAAATAAGCTCATTACTGAGGTAAATGCCATTTAAAATATAGTTCATCAGTACACAAAAGGGCGTCTAAAATATTACTCATTATTAAGTGAAATGTCATCTAAAATATCATTCATTATTGAGAGAAACATTGTCATAAATTCAACTTATTATTGAGTGAATCGACACCTGAAAAATATTGAGCGAAACGTCCTCAGAATATGGCTCGTTACTGAGTGAAATGTCTTCTAAAATTTACGTCTACTCTACATTTAGCATCTTGATCCTCGTTTCCCTGCGTGTTGCCCTAGTAACCATCCCCAAATATCTCAATATAAGGAGGAATTTTCAAAGCATCACTGGCTGCCCTCATGAAGGATCTTGCCATGTTCCTTCAGACAGTTCCAGCATCACTGGCTGCCCTCAAGAAGGATCTTGCCATGTTCCTTCAGACAGTTCCAGCATCACTGCCTGCCCTCATGAAGGATCTTGCCATGTTCCTTCAGACAGTTCCAGCATCACTGCCTGCCCTCAAGAAGGATCTTGCCATGTTCCTTCAGACAGTTCCAGCATCACTGCCTGCCCTCATGAAGGATCTTGCCATGTTCCTTCAGACAGTTCCAGCATCACTGGCTGCCCTCAAGAAGGATCTTGCCATGTTCCTTCAGACAGTTCCACATCAGCTAAGCTGTGATGCGTATGTGTGACTGTGTGGCCCTATACCCAACAGCATGGCTGGTCAGTGAAGAGCATAATTTAGGAACGCGGACGAGCCACTACTGACAAGACATAGTCACTCTACTCTCAAGAAGTTTCCCATCGATCCCCACTGGGAAGGGAAATTTATATCCTACAAGCGCCACTTCCTCCTCACAATAATGTCGCATCGTGTAAAAATCAAGCTAGAAAGTGGCGTAATTAATGACTCCACCAAAATGGCTTTAGCTACCGCAATAAGGACCTGCTTGTGGGTTAAATTTACGGCACTCCAGTCGCTGAAGGACTTCTTTATTGTCTTCTGCATTGACGACACTGAAGCATTAAAACTAATGGACGACTCTTCAGTCAAGACTCCACAAGCTCAACAAACCATACCACAGGCGGGGTTAGTTTGAAATCGTGTCATTACGATTTCGTGAGTGAAACACAACAATTCACCATAACCCCGTCTCCGTTTCTGAAGACGAGACGATCCATCTTTGCGAAAAAGCTTGACAAGATCCTCACCTCGACACTTTCTCAGCTGAACACTGAAGACATCTATCGACAAACAAAACACTTGGGCCTCAGTAGACAACATCATCAAAATTCCTAACGCCTCATAATTGATTAAGATCTCTTTCTCATACATTTCCATGGCTGCCCAATCTCTGTTTGACGAACTGGCCATCTCATATTATCACATTCATCCAAGCCATATAGGACCAGAACGCGTCGCACACGAATTCCATAGCTGGACCTGTTACTCCTTTAATCACACCACCAAGGACTGTCCAGTCGAAGATAAGTTCTATTCTAAATGTGGGAATGATGGACACGAATTCAGATCTGCACCATCACTACGGCTCTAACATGTCTTATCTGCTAGGGTAATCATCATACCCTTGCAGCTAAGTGCCCACTCAGAAAAGAAATCAACCGGCATCCTCAAGATCCTTCCCAACGTTGTGAACTTTACTACACTTGCAGACCTGTCTCCTGCCCAAACAACTGTTCCTGAAACCTTTACAACCACCCCCACCGCCAACATTGCTGATTATGCTGCCTCAACCACCGCCTCCCACGTCTCCCAACCTGTTGATACACCACCAATACACCTCTCCACTGTTTCTACCGAATCTACTTTCAAAGATTTTGATGGCTCTAGTACACCCTCATGGGAAAACGTTACCTTGTACATCGAATGCTGACTCCTTGACATGCACAGAGCTCTACAGAGACCTCGGTGTAAGAACAGTCAAGTATAGCTGCGAACCACCACTTCACTTCACACTTACCCAAGTTCTGTAGTTCATCAAGCCTCTACATTTCACCTTAGGTAACAAGACTAAACTATATCACCTCACCAGGAACAGCTTCAAAAAAATTGGAAATAGCTCCTATACAAATCTGCCTCTCTTAATCACTGCAATAACACCCACCAGTGAGCTGTCCTCTGATGTTCCTACCTGCCTGCCCTTTCCTTTGACCTAACCTGTTGCCAGCTTCTCAAGACTCGAGACCTCCAATTACCACATGACCGATGCATCAGAGCCTGCGCTTTCTGTTTCTCCAATCTGCCCCACGAGCGCCTAGCTGCCTTGCCACTTACTCTACGACTGTGGACACGTCTCTCCAAAGCTATTTTTCGACTATCCCATCTTTCTCCTTCACCCCGCTGGGGTCTTACCTAAACTCTCCTCTTTTGTCTTGGAACCTTGGAACGCGGGCGCGACGACCATCCTTGTGAAAGGATGACAGACAGATGAAAGATCTTCAGCTGTAAGTCATCGTCAATGTGTAAAGTTGTTGGGCAGTTAGAAAATTCACCCCGACACCAGAGTTACCTTGAATACTGTCCATCTTTGTATGGAATGATTGTATATATGCACACATGTATGGGAGCAATGAGCACATTTTTCTTACTGCTTTGTTGGTGGTAGCTACTAACTACGTGTGTTACCGGTAGCAACGATAAACATGTCAGCTGGTAATAACAAAGTACGAATGTACAATACTTGTTAGATGGTGGTAGCAACCAATGTCCGCGCGTGTACTACTGGTTAATTAGTGGTAGCAGGTAAAGCATGCGTGTGTGCTACTGGTTAGTTGGGAGTAACAACCACAGCACGCATGTGTGTTACTGATTAAAAAATGGTAGCATCAAAGAACGTGCGCGTATGTTTGATTGGTGATAAGAACTAAGGATCTGTACACCACTGCATCAAAAAAGTTAATGATTCAAGAGGTTGGGTAAGAAGTTATTTGAATATAAAGCCATAAATAATCAAAATATGTAAACAATAAAGAAGTTACTGACTCGATTAAGTTAGTCATTACAGTCTCTCTTCCTCAATAATTACTCCCGCCATTTGATTGGCTATTGGACATCCACCCAGGTGCGCAGACTATTATTATTTTATAATAATATCATTATTATTTTTCTTTTATTAGTGGAGGGAAGCTAAACCTAGACAGATGTCGCACAACGTCAATCATATTACAGATAAACGGGTTTAACCCGAGGAAAGAGAGGTGTGGCTCCAGTTCTTTTGATCAAGAGCCTTTCACTAGCATTCAGATGAAAATAATAATTTAGCACATTATCAAAAACGTTTATGCATTTTCTTAAAATGTTTAGGAAAATATTTTGAAATAGTTTAATTAGCATATCTGTGGGACAACAATTCTGGGGATCCTTTAAATGAGCATTTAAGCCAAAAATTCTGTATATTCTGTTCTATGCACCAAGTGTTTCTCATACAATCATACTTATGAGATATCATTTTTTTTAGCGTAACAGTTTCCTTGTGCTCAAATGTTTATAGCTCCATATTATTGATCAAGTTTCTGTTAAGTCTTTTCTAGTGCATGAAAATGATCCTTGTAATGTGAAAAGTCACTTGAGACTCGAAATGCTCTTGGCAACCGGAAAAAAAATATTGGCTTAGGATGAATGATTTTCATATGAGAAAAGTTGTTCGGTTCAGTAAAAATGATTTTTAGCTCTGGAATTTTTCGTTGCACTGTAAAAATGACCCTAAGTCAGCATAACTCTGCTTCTGCGAAAATACATCTAGAGTTGTAAAATTTTAGATAATCTTAAGCTCATATATAGCTATTGTAGTAAAGGATATGTTGATAATGCTAAACTGTGGATGAAAAGATAAGTGATGTGTACACGAGTGTACCTGTCTACAGACTACAGCTGTGTACAAAATGTAGATAATATTTAATCAATTTTTTTTTGTTATAGAGTGTCAATAGGTCGTATGTCCGGCCAGAAACCACACACTTCCCACTGTCTCAGGTAAGCGTCCTGTGTTAGCGCTGGCTGCTAATGGAGCATAACTCTTTTCCAAACACACTTCCCACTGTCTCAGCAAAGGCAGGTAACTGGAAACAACGCTTCTCAACACATTTCCCACTCTCTTAGTTGTGGATGCTAATGGCACTTAACTATTACCAATCCACACTTTTCAGTGTCTTCGATATGACTGGTAATGAGAGACATTCTTCTGCACACACTTTCCGTTCCCTAAGCTATGACTGGCAACCGATCACAACTTTTATTCACACACTTGAAACTGTTTTACCTCTGGCTGTTAATGCGATACAACGTTTTTCAAACATGTTTTCATTGTTTTAGTTCTGGATGCTAACGGGAAACACTGCTTCTTCATACCCTTAATAAACTCTTAGTAACGAGACCACTTTTCTCCCTGTATTTTCCACTCTGACTGCTAACGAGATTCAGTAATTCTCCACATAATTACCACTCTGGCTGGAAATGAGACTTAGTACTTTCCTATTTATTGTAATTATTAACACATTGGCCATTTTTCACCAAGGCAGGGTAGCCCGAAAAAGAAAAACTTTCACGATTATTCACTCCATCACTGTCTTGCCAGAGATGCTCCTACACTACAGTTATAAACTGCAACATTAACACTCCTCCTTCAGAGTTCAGGCACTGTACCTCCCATCTCCAGGACTCAAATCCGGCCTGCCTGTTTCCCTGAATCTCTTCGTAAATGCTACCTTGCTCACATTCCAACAGCAAGTCCAAAAAAAAAACATTTGTGTCCATTCGCTCCTATCTAACTTGCTCATGCATGCGTGCTGGAAGTCAAAACCCCTCGCACAAAAAATCTTCTTTACCCCCTTCATCCAACCTTTCCTCGGCCGATCTCTACCCCGCTTTCCATCCACTACAGATTTATACACTCTCCAAGTCATTATATTTCGTTAAATCCTCTCTATATGTGCAAACCATCTCAATAACCCCTCCTCTGCCCAATGGATAATAGTTTTGGTAATCCTGCACCTACTCCTAATTAATAAACTACGAATTCTCTGCATTATATTCACACCACACATTGCCCTCAGACACGACACCTCCACTGTTTCCAGCCTTCTTGTTGCAACATTCACCACCTTGCTTTACACCCATATAAGAGCGTTGGTATAACTATAATCTCATACATTCCCTGCTTTGCTTCTACGGACAAAGTTCATTGTCTCCACAGACTCCTCAGTGCACCGCTCACATTTTTCCCCACGTTAATTCTATGATTCACCTCATCCTTTATAGACCCATCTGCTGACACGTCCACTCCCAAATATATGATCACATTCACCTCCTAAATACTATCTCCCTCCAGTCTGATATCCAGTCTTCCATTACCTAATTTTTTCGTTATCCTCATCACCTTACTCTTTCCTATATTTACTTTTAATTTTTCTTCTTTTACATACCCTACCAAACTCATCAATCTCTGCAACTTCTCTTCAGAATCTCCCAAAAGCACAGTGTCATCAGCAAAGAGCAACTGTGACAACTCCCACTTTGTGTTAGATTCTTTATCTTTTAAGCCCACCCCTCTTGCCAACACCCGCGCATTCACTTCTCTTACAACTCCATCTATAAATATACTGAACAACCATGGTGACATCACACATTCCTGTCATGGGCCTAATTTTACTGGGAAATAATGTCTCTCTCGCCTACATACTCTAACCTGAGCCTCAGTAAACTTCTAAAAAGTTTTCACCGCCTTAAATAACCTACCTCTTATTCCATACATTTGCAATATCTGCAGCATTGCCCCTCCAT
Source organism: Cherax quadricarinatus (assembly GCF_038502225.1). Lineage (NCBI taxonomy): Eukaryota > Metazoa > Arthropoda > Malacostraca > Decapoda > Parastacidae > Cherax > Cherax quadricarinatus. Next base: position 54,832,654 of record NC_091299.1, on the reverse strand, counting down.
CTACCCTATCATATGCCTTTTCCAAATCCATAAATGCCACAAATACCCTTATTTAAATACTGTTCACTTATGTTTCACTGCAAACGCTTGGTCTACACACCCGCTACCCTTCCTAAAGCCTCCTTGTTCATCTGCTATTCTGCTTCCGTCTTACTCTTAATTCTTTCAATAATAACTCCACCACACGCTTTACCAGGTATACTCAACAGACTTATTTCCCTATAATTTTTACACTAAATGTTGATGAAGATAGCTTCCCTATCTTCATCAACATTTAGCAATTCCTCAAAATATTCATTCCATCTTCCCAATACCTCTAACTCTCCATTTAATAACTCTCCTCTCCTATTTTTAACTGACAAATCCATTCTTTCCCTAGGATTTCTCATTTTATTAATTTCACTCCAAAACTTTTTGTTATTTTCAGCAAAATTTGTTGATAAATAAATATATATATATATATATATATATATATATATATATATATATATATATATATATATATATATATATATATATATATAATATAGGATCGGGTCTAACTCTGGTGTAAATTGTGGGACCCATAGCCTCGGAGTGTGGATAAAAAGGCTTGAAGGAGGAATATTTGGATTTCTTCCTGAAGCCGTTTGAATATTCCCTTTCCCCTATCACCGCATCTTTTCATGCTTTTTTACCAATACGTATATTTTATTACATAATATAGTACAAAAGGTTTAAGAGATACATTATTGATATGAAAATAGCATATACAGTACATGAGATGTGAGAGATACATGTCTAGTACATATATATATGTACTATCCTCTTCCATAGCATCAAACTGTTGAAAAGACAAATTCTTCCTGATAACCTCAGTGACTCAGCAAGAATACAGCACTCTAACTATGCCAGTCCCATCACTGAATGGGAGACTCTTGCTGCTCCTGCACCAAACCCTAGTGCAGCACTGGCTCACAGTCAAGCTCGGATGGGCCGATCGCTGAAACGGTGCTTGCCAACATGGTCAGGGCAGCAATATCAGATATGGAAACTGCCTGTCTCCAGGCTGTGAGCGCACCTCACTCCGGGGACTTCCTCCAAGCAGTTCCCATATCGGCAATGGGAACGTGCCTCGACCCTAAGACCCTCCGTTTTGCAGTGGCTCTGCGCCTTGCTGCCCCAATTCACACAGAATATATGTGTATTTGCGGCGAAGCGCAAGCAGACCAATACGGTCTACATGGTCTTAACTGTTCCAAAACCAAGGGCTGGCATGCAAGACACAATGAGGCCAACGACATCATAAAGAGAACCATTGCTACAGCTAGATGACCAGCTGAGAGGGAGCCCCGATCACTAGCAACCAACAATACCCACAACCCAGCAAACCGCCCCGACGGGATCACCATCTATCCTTGAAAGAATGGCAAGCTCTTAGCATGGGACTATACCTGTGTGTTCACACTGGCTGACACTTATATCCATCACAGTGTTGGGCGACAGGGAGGAGCTGCTGACCACAGGGAGGAGTACAAGATCAGCAAGTATAGGGCCATAAGCCAACAGTATCAATTTGTCCCAGTGGGATCAGAGACCTTGGGATCATGGGAAAAAAATGCCACACATTTCCTTAAAGAATTGGGTTCCAAACTCATCGACACCACCAGGGACCCAAGAGCAGCCACTTTCATGTTCCAGCGCCTCAGCGTGGCCAACCAGAGGGGAAATGCTTGCTGCATACTTTAATACATTATGATCATGTTTGTGTTTTCTGTAAATGTATTCTGTCTATTAATAAATGTTCCTATAGAATATAAAATATAGGGGTGGTAGGAGAAGAAAATATTCGAACAGCTACGGCGATAACCTTGAGTTTTCCCTGAGTACGTTTATTGTCTTCTCTGAGGATGAGGGTCCCCAGTCCAGCTATAGAGGTGGTACCTACCTATATATAATATATATATATATATATATATACATATATATATATAGATAGATATATATATGTCGTGCCGAATATGTAAAACTGGTCAATTAGCAAGAACTCATTTAAAATTAAGTCCTTTCTAAAATTTTCTCTTATTCGTTTAAAGATATATTTTTTTCATTAATGTTAATGTAAACATTTTTAACTTTGCACCAAAAGAATCTTAGAAAACTTACCTAACCTTATTATAACAAGAACAATTTATTTTAGCCTAACCCAACTAAATATATTTTAAATACGTTTACAATAATTTAGTACTGAACAAACACAATCAAATATATTCTTTTCGTTAGGTTCAGAATGATTTTGGCGAAATTATTGCATACACAAATTTTCACTTGTCCTATATGGCAAGATGAGCGTTGCTATTTAAGCCAAGATCGCAAGTTCTGCCTATTCGGCACCACACACACACATTATATATATATATATATATATATATATATATATATATATATATATATATATATATATATATATATTATATATATATATATATATATATATATATATATATATATATATATATATATATATATATATATATATATATATATATATATATTTATATATATATATATATTATATATATATATATATATATATATATATATATATATATATATATATATATATATATATATTATTATATATATATATATATATATATATATATATATATATATATATATATATATATATATATATATATATATATATATATATATATATATATATATATATATATATATATGTTCATGTATTGAATGATGCCATAAAAGTAGGTGCAACATGTTTATGGACCTGTTATCAATCGTAATACTCCTCTTATAATATATTCGGTCCCCTTTTCAAATAATATTTGTTTTTATTATATTGGATGTAATATCCGAAAGGCAATTAATTCATGTATGCATTCATAAATCTATTTCTATATAGATGCACAGAAATAACCTGCAAAAAATATTGTCAACTAGTCACCCGTTACAAGTCACACTAATTCATTCATATAAAAAGCATTTAGGGATTGGCAGAAAGCATCTATAGTTCCTTTGTATAAAGGGAAAGGGGACAAGAGAGATTGTAAAAATTATAGGGGAATAAGTTTACCGAAGTATACCAGGAAAAGTGTACGGTAGGGTTATTATTGAAAGAATTAGAAGACAGAATGTAGGATTGCAGATGAGGAAGGAGGTTTTAGAGTGGGTAGGGGATGTGTAGATCAAGTGTTTACATTGAAGCATATATGTGAACAGTATTTAGATAAAGGTAGGGAAGTTTTCATTGCATTTATGGATTTAGAAAAAGCATATGATAGAGTGGATAGGGGAGCAATGTGGCAGATGTTGCAAGTATATGGAATAGGTGGAAAGTTACCAAATGTTGTAAAGAGTTTTTATGAGGATAGTGAGGCTCAGGTTAGGGTGTGTAGAAGAGAGGGAGAATACTTCCCGGTAAAAGTAGGTCTTAGACAGGGATGTGTAATGTCACCATGGTTGTTTAATATATTTATAGATGGGGTTGTAAAAGAAGTAAATGCTAGGGTGTTCGGGAGAGGGGTGGGATTAAATTATAGGGAATCAAATACAAAATGGAAATTAACACAGCTACTTTTTGCTAATGATACTGTGCTTATGGGTGATTCTAAAGAAAAGTTGCGAAGATTAGTGGATGAGTTTGGGAGGGTGTGTAAAAGTAGAAAGTTAAAAGTGAGCATAGATAAGAGTAAGGTGATGAGGGTATCAAATGATTTAGATGAAGAAAAATGGATATCACATTGGAGAGAGGGTGTATGGAAGAACTGAATGTTTTCAAATATTTGGGAGCTGACGTGTCAGCAGATGGGTTTATGAAGGATGACGTTAACCATAGAATTGATGAAAGAAAAAAGGTGAGTGGTGCATTGAGGTATATGTGGAGACAAAAACGTTATCTATGGAGGCAAAGAAGGGAATGTGTGAAAGTATAGTAGTACGAACACTCTTATATGGATGTGAAGCTTGGGTGGTAAATGCAGCAGCGAGGAGACGGTTGGAGGCAGTGGAGATGTCCTGTTTAAGGGCAATGTGTGATGTAAATATTATGTAGAAAATTCGGAGTGTGGAAATTAGGAGGTGTGAAGTAAATAAAAGTATTAGTCACAGGGCTGAAGAGGGGTTGTTGAGGTGGTTTGGTCATTTAGAGAGAATGGATCAAAGTAGAATGACATGTAGAGCATATAAATCTGTAGGGGAAGGAAGGCGGGGTAGGGGTCGTCCTCGAAAAGGTTAAAGAGAGGGGTTTAGGAGGTTTTGTGGGTGAGGGGCTTGGGTTTCCAACAAGCATGCGTGAGCATGTTAGATAGGGGTGAATGGAGACGAATGGTTTTTGGGACCTGACGATCTGTTGGAGTGTGAGCAGGGTAATATTTACTGAAGGGATTCAGGGAAACTGGTTATTTTTATATAGCCGGACTTGAGTATTGGAAATGGGCAGTACAATGCCTGCACTTTAAAGGAGGGGTTTGGGATATTGGCAGTTTAGAGGGGTATGTTATAAATCTTTACATATTCTTCTGAACTGTTGTATCTGGGTGCCTCTGCTAAAACAGTGATTATGTATGAGGTGAAAGTGTTGAATGATGAAAGCATTTTCTTTTTGGGGATTTTCTTTTTGGGTCACCTTGCCTCGGTGGGAGACGGCCGAGTTTTCGAAAAAAACAAATTTACTTCCCTGTTTACAACTTCTAAGATGCGTGATATTTTTTCCCCATGGGAGATTGTTCAGGAGCTTTTTTCCTAATTGTACATAGACAGTACTAGATCCTGAATTGATTATGCTGCCCTCATGTTAATATTACCTACAGAAAATTGTCTCCCGCCCTTGGAATTTATGCAGAATATATCCCACTGAGCGAAAAGTTCGTTAAATAGAAGTGGAAGCATGAATGATCGGTGGTGGTAGTATAATTGGTTGAATGCTTCTTCGGCAAAAGGTGTGTATCGTTACCACTACTCCTGTAACCACCCGGTGGGAGTTAACTTGGAACCCTCCTTATGAATTGACGTTACTTTGCCTTCTTCTCCCATAACGTCTGCGAGTATTGAGTTCCACTCTTGTTTATTGTTTTGTGTTTTTATTTTGTTAATTTAACACGACCAGATTTGATTTGTGTGTTTCAACGTAATTTTTCTTAGACCGTACCATTTATTTTAAAGGCCTTCTGCCTATCATATGAGTGACTGCTTATTATTCTGTTACTGGCCTTGTTGATCGGATTGCGTCACTCAACAAAGGCAGGTAGTTGGACCTCATCTTAACTGAAAGGTAGAGTGACACACAGCAGTGTGTTACTCCACCTTCGTAATTGATCATCTGTGGTCTTCAACGCCCTGCAGGAAACTTCCATTGATTGCGTCGCCAGCCTATTACAAATTAAAGAACTATTGGTATCTGTACTCGATCTCGGGCTGAAGTTTATACCAGTCACGTCCACCACTGACTACCTCGTCTCACACAGGCTTCTCGTTCACTTCTTGTGAATCCTGAGAGATACTTACCACATCCACTGGCACATCGGAATACCATCTGTCCGCTGCATATATTAGCTTTGTTTCGCGAGATTTTTTTTTTCATTATTTGTTTCAGTTAGGAACATTTCATGTTTGATTATTTTACATTTTATATAATTGTTTTCACTTCTCAGTAAAATTTTCATGTTGTAATTTATTCTATACTTTCTTTTCATTAGGAGGATCGGTCCTTTCAAAACTCTTTGATAGTCTGAAAGGACCGTTACACCCAAGTTGTTAGTATGAGGAAGCTTTGTTTCTATTATCATTAATAGGGCTGTTAAGATTAACATTGTACTTGGTATCATAATGTTAAGAAATGTGTACGACACTTTCAAAACGAATCTTATTAAATGTCTGGATGTAAATACATGAAGAACTAAATGGGTTTTGAAAACGTGCAGTTATATTCAATTTCATAACTTACACGATCTTAGACAACAAGAGTCTTTCGCTACTCCAGTGAAGATGTGTTCATTTAATATCACACATCTGCATGCCCTTCCCAAAAAGCTTATCACTATTAATCCTTTTCTTAAATCACATGTAAAAGCAACTGCTCAAGTAAAAAAAATTCTCTCTTAAATATTAGTAATAATTTACAAAAAGTTATATACACTGATGGATCTAAACAGTAATCCACTGGGAGGGCTGCATATGATCTCGTTGCCATTTCCCTAGCTAGGAACGATGTGAACTTAAAGTTAAGTATAAGAATTAACAACTGAATCTCTACCCTGCAATTTTTTTTGTCCTCCATAATGGCACTAGAGCTAACTTATGACACTGAGCTTTACCTTCAGATTACTGCTGATTCTATGCAATCGCTGAAGGTTCTTGACTTATTTAATGACTAATATTCTGCTCATTGAGAAGCCACGTATTGATACTCAAAAATCCAAGCAGAAAGAATTAATACATAATTGATATTAATTCCATCATTCATTGAATTACTCCTTTATGATAAAGTTGATACGTTTGCTAAGGAAAGTGCCGTGAAGGAAAATTTTGAATATTGCTTTGGTGTATCTGTCTTACATAAGACATACCATTAGAGAAGTAAATATGAAACTGAATGTTACAGGAATGCAGTTAGAAACGTGATTAGTTCTATAAGTAACATTATGGAGCAACTTGCAATAGGAAGACTGACTGATGATGTAGTGGCCAGGCTTAGGGTTGGTTACAAGAACTTCTGGTAGTTTGGCAGACACATAAATGATGATCAAACCAAATGCAAAGTATGTGGCCAGACCTGAAATCACTGTCTTGAACACTGCCTAATTGTCCACTTGTTTAGGAATTTAGAGACAGTATAATAATCTATGTATTATAACCTATGTAAATATATCTTATTAATGAAAATAAAATACGAGATATATTTAGCACATTTCCTAAATTTGCTTGAAACAGATAAGTGAAATAAGGATATAAATGTAATTATGTACACGCTTTTGGGACCTAGTTTCTACGCCTTTGTGTATCCATAAACTCTTCCGCTACGTACACAGGGTGCACAATATACTATAAAAAAATGATGGGCATTAAAATAATAAGACATCTTCAGGTCAAAATTAATTGAAAATAATTTTTCAAGGTAGTGTTATCCCAGATGACACTTGACAGATTTGTTAGAATAATCTTAAAATTGCCTACGGTCATATTTAAAATTATAGTATGTTCTTGCATCATCAGCATATTGACTGCAAAGGATGCATCATTTCTCCACAAACTGTCTAAGCCACCTCCACATAAACCTTCATTAGTAACAACTGGTATATTAGAATGTCGCAGCCATCCCAGAGATATTCGTAATTTTTATCAGTAAAATCAGCGCCACATA
>NC_091299.1:54812791-54817791 GCF_038502225.1 Cherax quadricarinatus | reverse complement strand
AGGAGTGAGGAAGAGCCAGTTGTGAGTGTGGGGGAAGTTCGTGAGGCAGTAGGTAAAATGAAAGGGGGTAAGGCAGCCGGGATTGATGGGATAAAGATAGAAATGTTAAAAGCAGGTGGGGATATAGTTTTGGAGTGGTTGGTGCAATTATTTAATAAATGTATGGAAGAGGGTAAGGTACCTAGGGATTGGCAGAGAGCATGCATAGTTCCTTTGTATAAAGGCAAAGGGGATAAAAGAGAGTGCAAAAATTATAGGGGGATAAGTCTGTTGAGTGTACCTGGTAAAGTGTATGGTAGAGTTATAATTGAAAGAATTAAGAGTAAGACGGAGAATAGGATAGCAGATGAACAAGGAGGCTTTAGGAAAGGTAGGGGGTGTGTGGACCAGGTGTTTACAGTGAAACATATAAGTGAACAGTATTTAGATAAGGCTAAAGAGGTCTTTGTGGCATTTATGGATTTGGAAAAGGCGTATGACAGGGTGGATAGGGGGGCAATGTGGCAGATGTTGCAAGTGTATGGTGTAGGAGGTAGGTTACTGAAAGCAGTGAAGAGTTTTTATGAGGATAGTGAGGCTCAAGTTAGAGTATGTAGAAAAGAGGGAAATTTTTTCCCAGTAAAAGTAGGCCTTAGACAAGGATGTGTGATGTCACCGTGGTTGTTCAATATATTTATAGATGGGGTTGTAAGAGAAGTAAATGCGAGGGTCTTGGCAAGAGGCGTGGAGTTAAAAGATAAAGAATCACACACAGGGTGGGAGTTGTCACAGCTGCTCTTTGCTGATGACACTGTGCTCTTGGGAGATTCTGAAGAGAAGCTGCAGAGATTGGTGGATGAATTTGGTAGGGTGTGCAAAAGAAGAAAATTAAAGGTGAATACAGGAAAGAGTAAGGTTATGAGGATAACAAAAAGATTAGGTGATGAAAGATTGAATATCAGATTGGAGGGAGAGAGTATGGAGGAGGTGAACGTATTCAGATATTTGGGAGTGGACGTGTCAGCGGATGGGTCTATGAAAGATGAGGTGAATCATAGAATTGATGAGGGAAAAAGAGTGAGTGGTGCACTTAGGAGTCTGTGGAGACAGAGAACTTTGTCCTTGGAGGCAAAGAGGGGAATGTATGAGAGTATAGTTTTACCAACGCTCTTATATGGGTGTGAAGCATGGGTGATGAATGTTGCAGCGAGGAGAAGGCTGGAGAAACAAAAACCTGTAACTGTTTTGCATGATGGTAGGATTGCTGGTGTCTTTTTCTGTCTCATAAACACGCTAGATAACAGGGATATCTTGCTACTCCTACTTACACTTTGGTCACACTTCACAGACACGCACATGCATATATATATATACATACATCTAGGTTTTTCTCCTTTTTCTAAATAGCTCTTGTCCTTTTTTATTTCTTCTATTGTCCATGGGGAAGTGGAAAAGAATCTTTCCTCCGTAAGCCATGCGTGTCGTATGAGGCGACTAAAATGCCGGGAGCAATGGGCTAGTAACCCCTTCTCCTGTATACATTTACTAAAAAAGAGAAGAAAAACTTTATAAAACTGGGATGCTTAAATGTGCGTGGATGTAGTGCGGATGACAAGAAACAGATGATTGCTGATGTTATGAATGAAAAGAAGTTGGATGTCCTGGCTCTAAGCGAAACAAAGCTGAAGGGGGTAGGAGAGTTTCAGTGGGGGGAAATAAATGGGATTAAATCTGGAGTATCTGAGAGAGTTAGAGCAAAGGAAGGGGTAGCAGTAATGTTAAATGATCAGTTATGGAAGGAGAAAAGAGAATATGAATGTGTAAATTCAAGAATTATGTGGATTAAAGTAAAGGTTGGATGCGAGAAGTGGGTCATAATAAGCGTGTATGCACCTGGAGAAGAGAGGAATGCAGAGGAGAGAGAGAGATTTTGGGAGATGTTAAGCGAATGTATAGGAGCCTTTGAACCAAGTGAGAGAGTAATTGTGGTAGGGAACCTGAATGCTAAAGTAGGAGAAACTTTTAGAGAGGGTGTGGTAGGTAAGTTTGGGGTGCCAGGTGTAAATGATAATGGGAGCCCTTTGATTGAACTTTGTATAGAAAGGGGTTTAGTTATAGGTAATACATATTTTAAGAAAAAGAGGATAAATAAGTATACAAGATATGATGTAGGGCGAAATGACAGTAGTTTGTTGGATTATGTATTGGTAGATAAAAGACTGCTGAGTAGACTTCAGGATGTACATGTTTATAGAGGGGCCACAGATATATCAGATCACTTTCTAGTTGTAGCTACACTGAGAGTAAAAGGTAGATGGGATACAAGGAGAATAGAAGCATCAGGGAAGAGAGAGGTGAAGGTTTATAAACTAAAAGAGGAGGCAGTTAGGGTAAGATATAAACAGCTATTGGAGGATAGATGGGCAAATGAGAGCATAGGCAATGGGGTCGAAGAGGTATAGGGTAGGATTAAAAATGTAGTGTTAGAGTGTTCAGCAGAAGTTTGTGGTTACAGGAAAGTGGGTGCAGGAGGGAAGAGGAGCGATTGGTGGAATGATGATGTAAAGAGAGTAGTAAGGGAGAAAAAGTTAGCATATGAGAAGTTTTTACAAAGTAGAAGTGATGCAAGGAGGGAAGAGTATATGGAGAAAAAGAGAGAGGTTAAGAGAGTGGTGAAGCAATGTAAAAAGAGAGCAAATGAGAGAGTGGGTGAGATGTTATCAACAAATTTTGTTGAAAATAAGAAAAAGTTTTGGAGTGAGATTAACAAGTTAAGAAAGCCTAGAGAACAAATGGATTTGTCAGTTAAAAATAGGAGAGGAGAGTTATTAAATGGAGAGTTAGAGGTATTGGGAAGATGGAGGGAATATTTTGAGGAATTGTTAAATGTTGATGAAGATAGGGAAGCTGTGATTTCGTGTATAGGGCAAGGAGGAATAACATCTTGTAGGAGTGAGGAAGAGCCAGTTGTGAGTGTGGGGGAAGTTCGTGAGGCAGTAGGTAAAATGAAAGGGGGTAAGGCAGCCGGGATTGATGGGATAAAGATAGAAATGTTAAAAGCAGGTGGGGATATAGTTTTGGAGTGGTTGGTGCAATTATTTAATAAATGTATGGAAGAGGGTAAGGTACCTAGGGATTGGCAGAGAGCATGCATAGTTCCTTTGTATAAAGGCAAAGGGGATAAAAGAGAGTGCAAAAATTATAGGGGGATAAGTCTGTTGAGTGCACCTGGTAAAGTGTATGGTAGAGTTATAATTGAAAGAATTAAGAGTAAGACGGAGAATAGGATAGCAGATGAACAAGGAGGCTTTAGGAAAGGTAGGGGGTGTGTGGACCAGGTGTTTACAGTGAAACATATAAGTGAACAGTATTTAGATAAGGCTAAAGAGGTCTTTGTGGCATTTATGGATTTGGAAAAGGCGTATGACAGGGTGGATAGGGGGGCAATGTGGCAGATGTTGCAAGTGTATGGTGTAGGAGGTAGGTTACTGAAAGCAGTGAAGAGTTTTTACGAGGATAGTGAGGCTCAAGTTAGAGTATGTAGGAAAGAGGGAAATTTTTTCCCAGTAAAAGTAGGCCTTAGACAAGGATGTGTGATGTCACCGTGGTTGTTTAATATATTTATAGATGGGGTTGTAAGAGAAGTAAATGCGAGGGTCTTGGCAAGAGGCGTGGAGTTAAAAGATAAAGAATCACACACAAAGTGGGAGTTGTCACAGCTGCTCTTTGCTGATGACACTGTGCTCTTGGGAGATTCTGAAGAGAAGTTGCAGAGACTGGTGGATGAATTTGGTAGGGTGTGCAAAAGAAGAAAATTAAAGGTGAATACAGGAAAGAGTAAGGTTATGAGGATAACAAAAAGATTAGGTGATGAAAGATTGAATATCAGATTGGAGGGAGAGAGTATGGAGGAGGTGAACGTATTCAGATATTTGGGAGTGGACGTGTCAGCGGATGGGTCTATGAAAGATGAGGTGAATCATAGAATTGATGAGGGAAAAAGAGTGAGTGGTGCACTTAGGAGTCTGTGGAGACAAAGAACTTTGTCCTTGGAGGCAAAGAGGGGAATGTATGAGAGTATAGTTTTACCAACGCTCTTATATGGGTGTGAAGCGTGGGTGATGAATGTTGCAGCGAGGAGAAGGCTGGAGGCAGTGGAGATGTCATGTCTGAGGGCAATGTGTGGTGTGAATATAATGCAGAGAATTCGTAGTTTGGAAGTTAGGAGGAGGTGCGGGATTACCAAAACTGTTGTCCAGAGGGCTGAGGAAGGGTTGTTGAGGTGGTTCGGACATGTAGAGAGAATGGAGCGAAACAGAATGTCTTCAAGAGTGTATCAGTCTGTAGTGGAAGGAAGGCGGGGTAGGGGTCGGCCTAGGAAAGGTTGGAGGGAGGGGGTAAAGGAGGTTTTGTGTGCGAGGGGCTTGGACTTCCAGGAGGCATGCATGAGCGTGTTTGATAGGAGTGAATGGAGACAAATGGTTTTTAATACTTGACGTGCTGTTGGAGTGTGAGCAAAGTAAAATTTATGAAGGGATTCAGGGAAACCGGCAGGCCGGACTTGAGTCCTGGAGATGGGAAGTACAGTGCCTGCACTCTGAAGGAGGGGTGTTAATGTTGCAGTTTAAAAACTGTAGTGTAAAGCACCCTTCTGGCAAGACAGTGATGGAGTGAATGATGGTGAAAGTTTTTCTTTTTCGGGCCACCCTGCCTTGGTGGGAATCGGCCAGTGTGATAATAAAAAAAAAAATATATATAAATAACTATACTTCAAAAATTCCCACAAGTGTTGATACGAGGAGAACATAGATGTAAGGGATCATGTCCTGTCAGTTTGTTATCATAATTATGTTATCATAATTATGTTATATGCAGAGACTGTGTTTTCATATATTTTACCAAACTGATGTAACAAATTTTTGAAATGTAGAAAGTATTATGTGAAAGTAGTGGAAAGTAAACCAAGCCGAGGCTCCTTGTGTGCAGATCCTGAGAGCTACCACGAGGTGGTGTTGGTTGCA
>NC_091299.1:54685409-54812691 GCF_038502225.1 Cherax quadricarinatus | reverse complement strand
TGTTAAACATGCACAAACTTTCTCTACAGATTTGAGAATTGCTCGTTCTATTGGTATTGAATATCAAAATACTCTTACTGCTGTGCAGCTTCGTGACATTATTCGTACAAAACTGAAAGCTGAGGCAACTATGGCACACCAGATTGACGTATCTCCTTCTAGACGAGCAGTTAGTATCAGATCTTCGCTTTGGTTCCTATAGAATATTTGGAGAGACTCTACATCAGAATTCTTTGATAGAGAGGAGAGGAGGCAGTTTAAGCAAACTGTGGATGACTTTAGTTTGCAAAAGGCAGCACAGATAGTTCTTCGTTTTGTTGAGGCCGGGACTGAACACTTTTTCAAGGCATTTGAAAGCCAGTCTCGAGCCTTAAGGAGGCCTGAAGTACATTGGGCAACATTGGTGCATACAGCGTTGTTTGGTAATTGGTAAGGCATAGAGTTTATATGCGTAAAAGATGACGATTTTGGCAAGTATCGGGTGGTGAAAAACCACGGTTCTTGGGGTTTATCAGTGTATTCCTTCCATGTATAGAATGGAGTTTAAACTGGGCAAACAACTGCTGGGTCAGGCAGCAGACAAAAGCCTTTACCAAGTGGTACAAGGCACGTGGAGTCGCTAACTTCTCGGACTTTGTACAGTTATTCTTGGTGGATAACCTGCTGGAATCTGTTGGACCAGAGGTTCGAGTTTTTCTGCAGGATCATTCATTGGCTACTGCACTGGAAGCAGCCAGGTTGGCTGATACTTTTGAAACTAACCGCTCCTTGTCCGAGAGGTTTTGTCTTTCTTCTCAACAGCCTGGCATGAGTAGAGATCGTCAGAGTTCCTGATTGGTGGACGAAGTGTCATGATGAAGGTGAAAGATGTGATGTCAACGAACTAAGTCACCTGGTGAGTCACATTACTCAACGCACTGTCAACCTGGTGAGAGACTCCAACCATTCAATATAATGAACCACGACATCAGTATCCAGAGTGGCGTAAGCCACAAAATCAGCAAGGAACCAAAGACAAACCTGAGGTAACCTGTTATCTTTGCTATAAACCCGGCCATGTGAAGCCCAATTGTCCAATTAGGCCTCAACCATTAGGAAGAATTACTTATCTTTCTCCCTTCAGGAGAAATCAAAGAAAACGGAAGTACGAACATTTAGGGATACTGGGGCATATTGTTCCTTAATATGAGAGGGAGTACTTCCCCTCTCTGAACAAACGTCATTACACTCATCAGTTCTTATAGAAACATTTGGAGGAGCAGTATTTTCTGTCCCTTTACATAAAATATATGTGCAGAGTAAATATTGCACTGGATATTTGACTGTAGGTGTTTCTGACGGATTTCCTGTGAAAGATGCTGTGTTATTACTGGGTAATAACATTAATTCAACTAAGTGAACAGAACCTATAATGACTAATTCTTCTCTGATGTTGGCCATAACTCGGGCAAAATCCCAAGGAATATCTGATGAAAATGCTAACCCATCCTTAGACGACTCTGATCTCAGAATGGCCAATTTATTTTACAAGTAAAACTGACCAGGGCCTCGTAAATTTAGTGAACAGACCCAGTCTAAGCCTTCATATTCCAGGGTTGCAGGATTGCCAGATATCCATTTCCATGCCTAAGGGACTGTCCTTTCGGGAAGAACAGTGAAAAGATGCTTCACTGAATTTCGCTTCTCAGACAGCCATGGGTGAATCCCCTTCAGATCACTCAGTCAAATATGAAATTAAAAACGACTTCTTAATCTTTACTGAGACTGGTAAGGAGGTAGAGGGTAGGAAAAAGACAGATTGGTAGTTCCTAAAAAGTTTAGATCACAAATACTAAAAACAGCTCATAACTCTTCCTTAGAAGGCCTCTTAGGAATTACTAAAACCATGTATAAATTACTAAAAGATTTTTTTTTTTTGGCCACAGTTAAGGCAAGATGTGCAGAATCATATCCACTGTTGTAGAAAATGTCAGCAAGCACGAAAACCTTGACACCCCTTTAAACCTACACCTCTCTATCCCATACCCGCAGATGGAGAACCTTTCGCAGAGTTTATCATAGATTGTGTAGGTCCTTTACCTAAGTCTGGAAATCAGCATTTATTTACTATTATGGACAAAGTGACTAGATATCCAGAGGCAATCCCAGTGCGCAGTTTCAATACTAAAGCAATCTTTAAGGCCTTAACAAGGTTTATTTCCTGCTTCGGCATTCCTAAGTCTATTCAGAGTGACCAGGGTATTAATTTTGCTGCCAAAGCTTTCAGGGAAGCAATAACTAGGCTAGGAATAATTCATAACTTATCCACTGCCTATCATCCTCAGTCCCAAGGCGCCTTGGAAAGATTCCATCAGAATTTAAAAACCATGATGAGAACTATTTGCATGTATTTTCCTACAGACTGGGATGATTCACTACCTATATTGCTGTTCGCAACAAGAGAAACTGTGTAGGAGTCCACAGTGTACAGTCCGTTTGAACTGATTTGTGGGCACAATGTACGTAATGTACAGCTTCGGGTGCTCAAGAAAGGATGGATGGGAGAAGACGCCTGTATAACACTCTACAACCCCTCATCAAAAGCAGCTCAAAATACGATGAAGCAAAGGTATGACAGAAACTCAGAGTTTCGCTCCTTCCATCCATGAGACAAGGTGTTGGTACAGGAACCTATACCTGGCCATACCTTAAAAGCTAGATTTACAGAACCTATGCAGATTCTAAGGAAATTATTTGATGTAAATTATGTGGTAGCTTCCCTTGACAAGACCTCAAAGAGTAAAACATACCACATTAATCAAATTAAAGCATTTAATGCTCCAGATATATTCCCAGTAATGTCTCCATCCTCTGCCTCTGTAAGCGACCCTGACTCCATGCACTCTATTCCTGATATTCAAGTAAAGCTTCCCAATTCTATCCTCCTCAGGGGTCATAACCCTTAAATGCTGGGGCTATCTAAGAATCAATTAACAAGTTTAACTGCACTTCTACAGTCCTACCCTGATATCTTTTCGGATGTTTTGAAAAAATATACATTAGGATATCATGATGTAGATGTTGGAAATTCTAAACCTATTAAACTCTCCCCCTACAGAGCTAATCATGAAAAACAGAGGCTAGTTCAGCAGGCGGTAGAATTTCTATTAAAGCATGAGTTAGTGGAGGAGTCATCTAGTCCGTGGGCTTGTCCGTACATCCTAGTTAAGAAAGCTGATGGAGGTTTTCGAATGTGTACAGACTACTGTAAGGTGAATGAGATTAGTATTTCAGATGCTTACCCTCTGCCACGTCTGGATGACGTAATTGATCTCGTTGGTAAGGCTACTTTTATGTCTAAACTCGACTTACTTAAAGGTTACTATCAGGTACTTTTAACAGATAAGGCGAAGGATATCTCTGGCTTAGTAATTCTAGGTCAATATCTCTATACAATAACCCCCTTCGGAATGAAAAACTCGCAGGCATCATTCCAGAAACTTACTAAGATGATATTGTTGTTGTGTCGGACACTTGGGGCCAACATATTTTTAGGCTTAAAGCTCTCTTCGAGACTTTTCAGAGTTTCCACTGAACTGTTAATTTATTTAAGTCATCCTTTGACCAGTCTATTGTTAATTTTTGGGGCCATGAAGTAGGTAGTGGCAAAGTGGCCCCTAAATTTCCTAAAATTCTTGCCGTTAAAAATTATCCAGCACCTCATGATAGGAAATCCCTCCAATGTTTCTTAGGTATGGTAGGGTTTTATAGAAGATTTTGTAAGAATTTTTGAGATGTCGTAGCCCCTCTAACCTCACTTGCCAGTCATAAATCTCCTTTGAAGTGGACCCCAGAATGTCAAGACGCTTTTACAAATGCACCCTTTGAATGCTCCCATTCTTCCGTCTCCTGATTTCTCAAAACCTTTTACATTGCAGGTTGATGCCTGAGAGTCAGGGGAGGGGGCAGTATTTCTACAAACTAGGGAAGATGAGTGTTTGCAGCCTGTGGCTTACTTCTCAACGAAATACCAACCTCACAACAGGGCCTACTTCACAATTGAAAAAGAAGCCCTTGCTTTGATAATGACAGAGCATTTCGAGGTCTACATGGGACAATCAACTCACGTGGTCATAGTCCACAGTGACCACAACTCTCTGGTGTATCTTACCTCCATGAATCACAACACAAGACTCATGAGATGGAGTCT
Organism: Cherax quadricarinatus; assembly: GCF_038502225.1. Taxonomy (NCBI): domain Eukaryota; kingdom Metazoa; phylum Arthropoda; class Malacostraca; order Decapoda; family Parastacidae; genus Cherax; species Cherax quadricarinatus. The sequence continues at coordinate 54,808,502 of NC_091299.1, read as the reverse complement.
CAGGATGCATCAATATAGTTTATGCGTTATGTATATTGCTGGCAAAGATAATAAGCTGTCTGATTTTTGGTAAAGAATATAAAAAAATTCATTTTTGTTAGGTTAGATATGTTAGGGAGTAAGGGTAGAACCAGCTCTTTTTAATGTGGTGGGGTTTTCTTTAGTGAGGGATACTGTCCGCAGGTGTCTTGGACCTACGTTAGCCCTACTGTCTCCTGTCTCCCTCTAAGTTTAGAGTTTGACTTTATGTCTCGAGAAAAGTGGAAGCCTAGTCCTGGTAATTACAACACTTTTGGGGTGGGGGTGTGCCATGCAAAGAGTACGTTACATTTATTAGTCATTGTACACACTCCCATATAGGCTGCCTCCCATCCAGCGAACCGGGTTGTAAGGGTTTAATGATTAACCCTTAAACTGTCCAAACAGATCTATGTTTACATGCCAAATATAAAAAAAAAAACGTAGATCAAGGTTTTTTTACACGTTTTCAAATGTAAAAAACAAAAAGATCTATTTTTGTACATACTTTCAAGTGTTGAAAAAAGTAGATCAACGTTTGGACAGTTTAAGAGTTAAGGGGGCCCCATCGCTACATCAGTAGCTTGGTTCAGCCAATCATAATGTGGGTCGGACAATTGCTGAGGTGAAGTGGTAGCACTCACGGTTAGCTCTTGTCAGATTCATCCAGCTGCTGGTTGATCACAGTTGTCTCTTTGTCTCTGTCTGTTGCCTTTCCTCTTGATCACAGTGATACACTTATTTTCCAAACTCTTGTACATAGTGTACATTAGTGTAAATACCTATAATAATACTTGGTGAAGGAAAATATAATTTGAAGACTAGTGCTGTGTTTGTTTTCGCACCAATTCCCTTTACGACCCAAGATACCAGGTCTTTCTCACCTGAGTGCATGATATATATATATATATATATATATATATATATATATATATATATATATATATATATATATATATGTATCTTTATATATTTATATATATTAACACATCGGCTGTTTCCCACCAAGGCAGTGTGGCCCGAGAAAGAAAAACTTGTGTCATTCATTCCATCACTGTCTTGCCAGAGGCGCATTTACACTGCAGTTATGTAACTGCAACATCAACACCCCTCCTGTACTTCCCACCTTCAAGACTTAAGTCCGGCATGCTAGTTTCCCTGAATTACATCATGTTACCTTGCTCACATTCCAACTGTACGTTATATTCACTCCACACATTGCCCACAGACACATCTCCACTTCCTCCAGCCTTTTCTTTGTTGCAACATGCACCACCTGGTATAACTATATTCTCATATATTCCCCTCCTTGTTTCTTTGGATAATGTTCTTTGTCTTCACTGACTCCTCAGTGCACCACTCACCATTTTCCCATCATCAATTCTATGATTCACAACATCTTTCATACCTGGAGCATGTATGGAGACGGTTTCGTGGGCCAACGCCCCCTCAGCCCAATCTGAGACCATGCCTCGTGGTGGATCATGGTCTAATCAACCAGGCTGTTACTGCTGGCCGCACGCAAAAATCTAATTATTTTCACAGCCTTCACACTCCGTCCAATCTGATATTTAATTTTTCGTAACGTAAGTTGTTAGTTATCCTCATCATCTTACTCTTTCCAATATTCATATTCAATTTCCTTCTTTTTACATACTCTACCTAACTCGTCCACCAACCTCTGCAATTTCTATTCAGAATCTCCCAAAAGCAGTGTCATCAGCAAAGAGCAACTGTGACAACTCCCACTTTGTGTTAGATACTTTATCTTACAACCCCACACCTCTTGCCAACACCCGAGCATTCACTTCTCTTACAACCCAATCAACAAATATATTGAACAACCATGGTGGCATCACACATCCCTGTCTAGGGCCTTCTTTTTCTGGGAAATAATCTCCCTCTCTCCTACTAACTCTAATCTGAGCCTTAATCTCCTCGTAAATACTCTTCACTGTGTTCCATAACCAACCTCGTATTCCATACATTTGCAACATTTGCCACATTGCCCCCCTATCCACCCTATTATACGCCTTTTCCAAATCCATAAATGCCATGAAATCCTCTTTACCCTCATCCAAATACTATTCACCAATATGTTTAACTGTAAACACTTGGTCTGCACACCCTTTACACTTTCTGAAGCTTCCTTGTCCATCTGCCATCCTGGTCTCCGTCTTACTCTTAATTCTTTCACTAATAACTCTATCATATACTTCAATATGCATGCTCAACAGGCTTATTCCCACACAATTTTACATTTTCTTTTGCCCCCTTTGCCTATATACAAAGGAAGGACCTATGCATGCTCTGTGCCAGTCGCTAGGTACCTTACCCTCTTCCATACATCAAATAAATAAAAGAATTAACCATTCCAAAACATCCCCCCCACACTGTTTTAAACTTTTCTGTCGTTATCCCATCAATCACAGCTGCTTTACCCCCTTTCATTCTACCCACTGCCTGTATTGTTCAATATAATTGTGTGCTCTTAATACGAGTGCATAGGAACGTGTTTAATTATTGTGACTTATTTTTTTTAAATTTATATCTTTAAGTTTTACAGGGCCAAGATGTCATATTTTAAATATGGAGACAAGACCTTTTACCATAATTTTACCAGAAGGCAATTTTGTGGGTGGCTTCCCCAGCATCTCGGTCCTTAACCAGGTGTCGTGCCTAATATAACAAGAAATGAATGTTGGAGAATGATGTTAGAAAGCTAGAAAGAGAGGTCCTGCATGCCAAAAACAGGAAAACTGAAAGTTTTTGTCGATGTTACGAATCGCAGATGCATGTAGCAATGATAGGAATTGATAGGAATAAACAAAAAATATTTGTCCGGGACAAATGTTTTAAATTGCTGGCTAGGCAAACAGAACATGGCAATTGCGGTACCATTCATTGGCAACTTGGACAATTTTTATGGCAAACATGACATGTTTGTAAAGGCTGGGATTCATCATTCAGATGCGAATGGGGGAGGTGAGTGAGGTTTCAAGGATTTAACTTTCATATAATGGGAGAGGCTATTACTAGACTGATGGAGTTTTACCCTCTTTAACATGTGTGCATTTATATTGGAGTTAGGTACGTTATCCAAGGAAATACAGCTATTATGCCCGTCATTGGATCAAATCTCAGTGCCCTAAATTCCTTAAGCGCAGTATGACTCCGAAGGTTACCGAGTTTCCTCAGAAATATAAGATTAAAAATTTGGAGTTAAAAGTTTGAGGTATGCGTGTGTGTATGTGTGTTTTTGTATTTGTTTGTGGTTGTATACACGTGTGTGTATAGATTCGTATGAATGTGTTTATGTGGAAGTGTACTAATGTGTAATCACCTTTTATATGCATCTATTTTATGGTTGCAAGGTTGAAACTCAATTCTTGGCTCCACTATCCGCATTAGATTTGTCCTAGCAGTGGAGTGACTTTGGAGCGACGTGCTGAGCAAAAATATTTTATTGAACGCGTATCACAGGTTACCACATTCATACATGTCATCTTAAGCAGCTTTAATTCACCAGGATTATTTTTCAGTGATAACCTTCGTCCTTAAAGTATCGTCGAAAGGAAAATCACGAATAGTGGGAACTTTCTTACAAAAAGCAGTTTATCTGAAAAGATGTCCTGTAACAATAACCGCGTAAGTTCACTAGTCATTGACTGCCGCTGATTTGTACTAACTGGAATATATCATAGATTACTATATAGCAAAATGCTTATTTGATTAGCAGAATGACGCTAATTCAACTCAGTCTGTTCGCTTAGAACCCTATATTGAACTTTATAGTTCCCAAAATTTTAATAACGCAAACAGATGAATACTCTGGTGCCTTCCAGTGCAACACTTTGTCATCAAGTGCCGTCTAATGTTCGATCACGTACTGCAACCCTCGAATGTCAGTTTAAAACAATCATAAACAGATCACTCTCGGCTTCAGAAAACATAGTACCACTGACACAGGTTTTAGTAAATTCAAATATTTAACACTGGTATGACATTACTGCCTCCTTTTCTTTCTATCCTCCTTGGCAAATGTGCACTGCTTCTTATTCTGCTCTAGAGGACGCCTCGTTATTTCGAACATAAAAGAAGCAGGTCCACCCTGAGTCGACCTTGGCCTGCAACCACCTGCCCCGTCAACAGTCCGTTTAACAGGTAAACGTAGAGGGATATGTTCACCAGCATCAAAAGCAAGGAAAAGGAATAGGAGCGGAATATAGCACGAATTCCAATTGTGGTACATTTGGAGCTCGTTCTCTAAGTCTAATTTGATGTGAATTAACTTAGGAAACTGCACACAATTTTAATGATAATGGCACGTGATGCCAAAAGAATAAGTAATGCACTAGCAATGATGAGGAAAAAATTAGCTAATGCCACAATGTTGGTATTACTCTGACGTCATACAACAATAAAGGAGAGCAGTAACCAGCAACAATTAGTGAGACTTACGTATCAGGAATACAAGTCCTTTCAAAGGCCCTAAAAACTGAGCACAAGAAGAAAGATTTTGGTGTACCATATATTTTCACAACTAGAACTTATGTACAGTTATTTGCGATTTGAAGCAGTTATGGACTAGAAATACTGTGACCCCCCTCCCTCACGCTGAACAAGCAAAGCCTCCAGATCATCTAGCTGTCACCCCCATTGAAAACTAGCTGATTCGCTGGGTGATCAGCCACTACGTACCTACACAGTGGCAAGTATTATTATAGAGAAACCACCTGAATCATTAAAATGAGAGAAGGGTCGCAAGTTCAGCCACGTCGTCACAAATTGCACAAAGTCTCAGAGGTAGTCTTCAAGTAGTGGTAAGTCGACTTATCAAAAGTCTGTGGGGATAAAAATAATAATAATAATAATAATAATATCTTTATTTACTAAAAGTACATGTACATGATATACAGGCCTACCTGACATCAATGACATACTACTATATAGAAAGCCCCTTGTTATGCTCAGCATTTCGGGCAACTTAGGTCAGTGTCCCAGGATGCGACCCACACCAGTCGACTAACACAGAGGTACCATTTTACTGATGGGGAACATGGACAACATGTGTAAAGAAACACGCCCAATGTTTCTACTCTGGCTGGGAATCGAACCCAGGCCCTTGCCGTGTGAAGCGTGAGCGTTAGCCACCAGGCCACCAGAGCCCCACATTTTCAATTTGGTTGAAATTTTTGTCTCCTGTACATTCTGCATGACCTCTTTCTCTAGTCAAACAAAAGAGCCATTATATGAGACTGCTAAACCCGTGATTGCTACTAATTTTACTGAGGTGTATATAGTTAATTGTTGAGAAACGATGATCTTTTACCAGAAGACACCTATTTCATCCAAAACATAATGTTGGAAGCTTATGATGGTGCAGTAATTATTCCACCGTTTCACAAGATGTTTGTTGACTCAATTCTATAAGGGATATTTAACTGTAGGAATATTAAGAAAATTTTCTTTGAAGGATACGTTATAATTTGCTAACAAAGTAATAAGCTCCTTCTCAGCACGTATGCCGTATTCTATTCAAGATTGATGGACTGACCACATCGACTCAAGGTTGAGGGACTGATTACCTCATTCTCCTCCTGTTCTTCAAGATTCTCCTTTGTATGGACTGATGAAGCCACTGTGTGGCGAAACGTTTCCTCAATAAAGATACCCAAGAGTTGCACTTGTGTCTAATTTATCAACATGTCGGTTCTCTGAACCATTCATCTACAAACCTGTCAGACACTGCAACTTCTTGGGATCTTAATACTTGGGAATTCTTCGCTTGCCTAATTCTTGGGCACGACCTACTTCAACATTGAACAAATGTTACACGACCTATGACTGCTTCACCTCTCCTGCCAACGGTTTATAAGCTCCTTCTCAGCACGTATGCCGTATTCTATTCAAGATTGATGGACTGACCACATCGACTCAAGGTTGAGGGACTGATTACCTCATTCTCCTCCTGTTCTTCAAGATTCTCCTTTGTATGGACTGATGAAGCCACTGTGTGGCGAAACGTTTCCTCAATAAAGATACCCAAGAGTTGCACTTGTGTCTAATTTATCAACTGTAGGAATATTAAGAAAATTTTCTTTGAAGGATACGTTATAATTTGTTAACAAAGTAATTTCTTCAAAGAATATTCTGATACTATAGAGGATATCGAACTCTCGGCACCTGAACTAGTTCCTGTAATGGTCATAACACGGCAATGTCCAAGGAAAACTCTGGTGATAATGCTGACCTAACCTTGGGGGAGTCAGATACTGGATTAGACAATTTGTTTTGTGATGCTAGCTGGCAAGGGCCTAGCAATTCCAGAGAAACAACCATAGTCGAGTCGTCACGTTCCGTGATGCCATTACAATTGGACGCTCTCGTTTCCATGTCTGAAGGAACAGCATTCATGAAGGTGCAACAAAAATTTCTCTGGCTCCTGCATTAAATTCGGCAAATTTCTGAAGCCGAAGCTAAAACTTTCCCCTCATGCTTCTTTACTAGGAATGAGATTCTTAGGAGAAAAAATCCCATAATACTAGTAAGGGAGGTTAAGGGAGGTCACACTACAGAAATATTGATAATTCCTAAAAAATTTATTAATAGGTACATCAAGTTGCCCATGATTCTCGTATGGGTGGACATTAAAACTCTAAGGCCAGTGTGTTAACCATTCAGCCAGCTGGCTCTAATAGTTTTATCCAACTAGGTATAATTATATACATTATTAGGAGGTTAGCATGGGCCCCATTGTGACCATTAATGCTGGTTTTTACAGTGGGACCCATGCAAATGCCGTTATGTTATTTAGAAATATTCCTAGTCGAAGGAAATTATAGCCAGGTGGTCTGTGAATTCTAGAACTAAGTTGCCATACGTTCAAGCCCCAACCGTTCTGTGATTTGACTGAAATCGAGTTATCACGATTTTGTGAGCCAGCGGTGAGAAATCTTGCGAAACATTATATACATTAAATGCTGCTCATGCAGCTGCTTTACTTACTATTATTAACATATTATTCTGAACCCTTTCTTTTTATAGGTAGATGTAAGTGACATAGGAGCTGATGAACTCTTGAAGCCTTTAGCGAGGTGGGTACCAACCAGCAGTTGTACTGTGTCAGACTAAACACACACTGACCATTGAGAAAGCTCTGGTGCTGGTTATTGCGCTAAATAAATTATCGTAATCTCTATACGTTGTTCAGGTATACAGCAACTTTCCCTGCTGACTTCTGTAAAGTCACTGCAGAATATGAATTCTTTTCTGACGCGTTAAATTCTGAAGATCCAGTTCAACAATATCTGTATACATCCTTCAGCTGGAACATGTGTGACGAAGGCGGACGCACTCTCCAGGGATTGTTAGCTAACTATAATATATATAATGAATATTTTTAATGTACTTATTTATTTAAGTATTTGCTAGGATTAGGATGAGAAGAATTCAGTGTTTATGCTCCTCTTACTACGGTATTTTTTTTGGTCTTATGATAACTCAACTGTTTGCTGTCTGACCTACTGGTTATGGCTTGAAGCAAAGCAAATATGAGTATGGTAGACAAGAGAAATAGTTCAATTAGCTACTTTCGTTTCATTTATTTGTGCCATGACGGCACGCTATCCATCTGATAGCTGATGAAACGAAGCTTTAGCAGCACGCTGCGGGTGGAGTTGTGGCGTACAACACATGTATCAACTTTTCTGTATGTCATCTTAAGTCACTTTAAACGAATGTTAGATCATTGTGTGTTTGGAATGAGTGCACTAATTAGCTACTGGGTTACTAATAGAGTGAAGAAAAACCTAGGTGTGTAGATGCAGCCTGGGTCTTCACATCATCACAAGCCTTGAGCAGGTTAATACCATACTATGATTTGTTGTGTGAGTGTTTATACCTGTAGCAACTAGCGTTTCCATAGTTACACTCTAACACATTCGTCTCTCAACCTTTGAGTGGTGAGGACGTGCGCTGCTGCTGCCCCTAGCGTTGGTTAGTGGCAACTTTATTTTCACAACATGGCACTGAACAGCCGGCGACGCATCAATACAGTTTGTATTGAGCTGATCCGTGGGGCTGTTACAGGATCTTCAATGGATTTATTACCGGCGATTATATGCGATACATATGGTATTGCAAATGAGGAGATTTGTGGAGTGGCGCTAAATGGAACGACGAGGATCTTCGTGAAATTAACATCTGCAAATGTATATGAGGCGGTAGTTGACAAGTACCAGGAGGCCACCATAGCAGTCAACTATGCTGTGTCAGTGCGGCTCCATGATGTATCAAGGTACTACACATGGGTTAAGATAAGAAATGCACCTTTCAAGGCGGATGACTGACATCCGTAGTGAAATGAGTAAATATGGGACGGTACACATGACCACTGCGGGGCGCTGGACTGCAGGACCATATGCTGGGATACCTGAGGGAACGTATTCGGTTAAAAATGACGCTACGTCACCCCCATCCCATCGTACATAATGTTACAGGATTTTAGAACCCAAGTATTTGTAACATACTCTGGGCAACGACGAACGTGTCGCTTGTGTGGGTCATATGACCACATTGTGGCGCAGTGTGGAAAGTGATGTGGAAACCCAAAACAGCAGCGACGGCAGGCAGAGAAAGAGGATGGTGAGGAGCGAGAGCCGCCTTATGCGACACTGCCTAAACAAGGGTTGTCTTGGAGTGAAGAGGTAGATAAATCAGAGGAGATGGAGCCAGCAGTTGCACCAAAACGGGAGTTTCTCTTTCGTTGGACGTGCATCAGGTGTTTGAAGAGAATATACCAGATATGGGTGATGGAGATGTGGAAGCGTCGTTAGCAAAGGCGTTAGACGTCTTGTTAGACAAGATCATCGGACAAATGGGGGACTCAGGCCTAGCTATTGGGTCCGTTGATGACGACGACGTGGTGGGCAAAGGAGGATTACAGCAGAATGATACAAATGTCTTGATGGTGCAGGAAGTGGAGGTAGAGGTGCACCAGGAATCTGCAACAGACGTTACAATGCAGGTGGAGGGTATGTCACGAAAGCGCACTGCGGCACTATAGGACTCAGATGACGTGCTCACGCCTGCCCAGCTCCCTGTGAAAAAGTCATGGGCGGAGGTAAAGAAGAGAGGAACCAGTGGCCCCTAAGGATCAGGGGTTTGCAAAGGTGGTTGCTGAAGGGGGGGGAGGGATAGGGGTGTAACAAAACGTTCTGGAGATAAGTCAGTACCGTGGACAAAAGGAAACCCCATTTATAGACTTAAAGTGCTGGACAATAAATATTAATGGATTGAGAACTGAGAGAAAGCGTAAGTGGTTTAGTGAGTATTTGGTGCGTCTGGGTGTGGATGTAGTGTTCATACAGGAACACAACTACAGAGCAGGATACAAGTTGGAAAAGAGTGGATATAATGTGTACATGGAGCATGCGACAAGGTTGAAAGGAGGAGCTGCCATTCTGGTGACGGAAACTAGCCCGTTTGTCATGAGGCATAGTGAAGGGAGGGAGGGAAGGGTAATTAGAGTGGATGGATTATGGGGTTGGGCACAAATAAGTTTGGTGTGTGTATATGGTCCGGCAGAGGGAGATGTGCGTATTAAAACTAAATTTGTCCAAGAAGTTCTAGTATATTATTTGCGTGCTTTGCCAAGTGTAGCGGTAATAGGTGGTGATTGGAATTGTGTGATAAGACGTAAGGATGTGGAACCTAGATGGGCGGGGTTTTATTTGGAGATATTGGGGTATTTATTAACTGGGGTGGGGTTAAAGGATGTTTGCCGGGGAAAGGGGGTAGTAGAGCATACTTTTGTTAGACGTGATTATAGGGCGAGACTGGATCGTTTGTATGTGCCCCGTAAAATAAGCGTGCGTAGAGTGCTTGTGGATGCGGGTTTTTTTCAGACCATAGGGGTGTAGTGATGGATGTAGATTGGGAGGGATTGCCTCGAAGGGGTCAAAGTTATTGGAAATTAAATATAAAGTTACTGCAGGGTGAGGAATGTCGTCATGTTTTCGTGCAAATGTGGAAACGTTTGGTAGTTGCCGCGCCTGGGGATGATGCCTTGGTAACTTGGTGGTATTCGGTGGCTAAAATGAGTATCAAAGAATATTATATTAGCAGAGGGAAGGAGTATAATCAGTTAAAGTACGGTTTACAAAGATACCTTGAAAGGCAGCTGTGTGAATGTTATACACGAGGCAGTGCAAACTATCCAGTAGTCGAAATTGAGGACTTAAAGGAAAGTATTCGAATGTTGTAAAATGTGGCGTTCTAAAGGGGTTTTTAGTAAGATTATTCAACATACTTAAGAGTAACAGGGTTATGGGTGAACTGCAGAGGTCGGCTGTGGTGGTTTTGGTACCGGAGGGTGAGCAGTCAACATTATGTGCAGAGGTTATAAGATTTTCGCGAGGATATTAGCTAACAGAATCAAGAAGTTACTAGGTAAAGTAATAGATAAGGGACAACACGGGGTGCCGGGAAGGTCTATGTTCGAAGGGCATGGTTTGATCAGAGGTTTTATCGAGAAAAGGGGGGAATTGGGTGGGGGGGGTGTTGGCTTTAGATTGGGAGGCTGCCTATGACAGTGTGGAAAGGCAAGCGCTATGGAAGTTTATGCGTTGGCAGGGGTTTGGGAACGAAATCATATCTTGGGCAAAATTATTGTATAATGGAGTTTCAATGAGGGCACAGGTAAATGGGAGGTTAGGCGTTTAAATTTCGATGGGAAGGGGCCTGCGTCAAGGTGGCCCCCTCTCGAAAATTTGGTTTGCATGTTTACAAGATCCTTTTTATAGAGCAATTAGGAGGTGTTTTGCAAGAGATGAGGAAGGTAATGAACGGAGGGGGGTGGGCTGGTATCATGGGTTATGTAGATGACACAACTGTTTTGGTGAGGGAAGGTATGGATTTGCTTTGCATGGGAAAGTTGGTGAATGTTTTTGGGGAAGCTTCAGGGATGAAAATTAATGCAGAGAAGTCAAAGTATTTGGATCTTTGGGAACGAATATATAGGGATGGGGAAGTAGTAGGCGGGTGGAAGGTGGTGGATCAATTATTGATATGTGGGATCGTTTATGTGAGGGATTCAGGGGTGGCACAAGAAGTAAATACAGTGCGTATTGTGGAAGGTGTAATGAAAAGACTTGGTGGTTGAAGGGCAGCGCAACTAACGATTCACCAAAGGGTAATAGTAACGAATGTGCTGTTGTACAGTAAGCTATGGCCTGTAGCGGCAATGTATCCGATGTTACGAAGTGAGATAAAACAGTTACAAAAGGGAGTTTTTAGATTTATATGGGGATCAGGATGCGAATGGTTGAGTAGAGCGGTGGTCACACTACCGGTACGCCGGGGAGGGCTGGGGCTTATACCGGTCGAAAAAAGGATCATGAGTGTGTACTTAAAACGTAGTTATATGCGGGAGGGGGGGCGAGGGAAAGTGGACTTCAGAGGGTACGTAAAGATAGGCAACGGTGGTGGAGGGGTAGGGATTTATTACTAGGTGAGGCAATGTTGAGGGTCTTAACGACAGTGAGGGAACCGTCACGCATTAAAATGCAAGTCCTTGAAGGACTCGATGGCAAGTCAGTAGCAGCGGCGGTAGAAGGGGCATATCCAATGTATGCTTGGAGTGATATCTGGATGCGTCTGAACAAATTATGTGTGAAACCCAGGGTACGAGAGATAATGTTTAAATCTTACATGGGGCCTTGCCGTCTGGGATAGTCGAGGCTGAGCATGAAGTGCGTTAGTAGAGTGGGAGTGAGGTGAGTTAATGGTAAAATACGAGCCATGTACTTAGGGTATATGTTAATGGCAACAGATGTCAATGGTACATGCTTAATTATACCAATGTATTTTCGTATTTGTATGTATATTAATATTGGTGCTTGGTATGAAAGCATCAATTATATAGATAAATATGTTCTATAGAATTTGTTGGATGCTTGGGTATAGATCGATGTGTGAAAGTCATGACGGGATCATGTATCAGTCTTAATAGAACTGTTATCTTCGTAGTGGGTGAAAGGGTCGAAGCAATTGCAGAATTAGTGGTCATAATTTTTTGTTTTCTTTTTACTTGCTTGTGAAGGAGGTACTGTAAAGCACAAAGTTATGGTACACCCAGGTAAGAATGCGGAGTGATTGGAGTTGTTTGGACGACTTAGGTAATTTGGAGAGTTGATGTATATTTATATTGTCACAGGACAGAACGTGTGACTATTATGTCAGTGTGATCATGAAAAATTTTTATTTATGTTTGATGTGCCAGAACGTTGGCACTCAGTCTGTCAAGCAAAGTAGGTGGGGTAGGGGCTTTCTTTTTAGGAATTAACGTGAACAATATGTTGTAAGATGTACAACTAGGATGTTTGTAGTATTGGGATGGATATATTTGGTTAAATTTCGTGCTGGTAGCATGATGTCAATAGCACAAGACAATGGGAGATGTTTGAGTTACTGTATAGCACAGTTTGTTTTATGTTTCAGTCACGTGTAATGTACATGAAAAAGGAAAGTACTGCAGTAGATGTGCATAGGAACATTGTTGGGATTAAATGTAATGTAATGATTTTAGGTATTATTCTTGACATGTATTCTATCTGTAGGTTCAGTTGTACAATGTATGTTTGGTCACAGTACAAAATGTGTTGATATTAAGTTGGTGTGATTTGAAATTATTAATTATGTTGTCTTCTTCTGAAGTTTTTGATGTGCCAGAACAGTGGCACTCAGTCTGTCAGGCAAAGAAGGGTGGGTAGGGGTTTGTTTTTGAGAATTCAAAGTGTACAATATATTGTAAGATGTACAACTAGGAGGTAGTAGTATTGGGATGGGGTAAATTTGGTTAAAGGTCGTGTGGTAAGTATGATCTCAATAATACAGGAATGTGAGAAATGGTTTTGGTTTACTGTACAGCAAAGTTGGTTTTATGTATCAGTCATGTGAAATTGCATTTACACTAGGAGAAATACCGTAATAAATATGTAAAGGAACATAGTTTGGGTTTCAAAAGTAATGTATGAATTTTAGGTACTATTCTTGATATGTAATGTGTCGATACGTCCTTTTGTCGAATGTATGTTTTTAAATAATAAATAATAATAATAATAAAAAAAGTGTTGTATTTAGTTATTGTATATATGGTTCCAAATGGGTTGGTTGTTGTTTACTGTTTTGTGTTACTGATGTTTCCCATGAAAAGGCATTTTATATGTTTAAGTGAACGAGTTTTGGCTTTTGTAACCAGGTGGAAGTGGACACATTACACTCGTGGTGGGGGGCTCTAAGAAATGCCGAGTTTGTACCATTATATTATTTAATAAAAACCTTTGTACTTGTGTAACACTGCATTTAGCAGCAGTGTGTAGGTTGTTAGGTTATTTTTAGTTTTATGTAAGATATATTTTTACAGTATTTTGTGTAGTGACAAAGTTTGATGTTTCGTTCATCAACAGTATCATTGTTACATATTAATATATGTACCTGATTATGTATATCTGTACATGAAGTTTTAAATAAAATATATAAAAAAAAGTTACACTCTCTCTACAAACTCTACTTACACTTAGATCTATTTCTTCATACCTACTGTTAATAGTGTAAATCGCGGTATATAAATTCTGACGTAAGGAATATATTAAAGCAGTAGTCCCCAACCTCTTAGTATAAAAAGGCCAGTTTGAAGTCATATTTAAAGGAGGGCCGTATTTTGTAATGACCGATATTAGCATTATGCTTATACCATTATAATATAATTATACAGAAAGTCGTAAGATGTAACACACGTAAATGGTTTAATTTCTGTTATAGACAGAAATATGTTATTTTATTTTTTGTTTAACATTTGAGACTAAGGTAAATAATACAAGCTCTATAATGGAAAGATAATTATAATTGTAATGCATTTACCCATTATTGACAGTCAATCAAATCTACACTGACTAGAAGTGAAAGATGGTTTTTAAATGTGGTGATGAGGATTTTGTGTAAAATGGCTTTTAAAAATTTGTAATTATTGACACTGTGCAGTGTGGAACCAATATGAAAGTGAATTCATAACTTCATGTGAGGACTGCATCTGTTACATAGACGGGCCACATGTGGCCCTTGGGCCGCAGGTTGGGGACCCCTGCATTAACCCAAAAGTCAATATACATCATTAATGATGTCAATCCCCTTTCCATTTTTTATGCTGTAATCATGTGAACTTTAGTCATTCTGTTCATTAATGTCATCAGTTTTAGTTCTTTTAGTCTCTCATTATTGCTCATAACTTTACCAGTTTTTTCAGCTTATATTTTTTTTCAGATGTGTGTTCAGTACTGGTGCTGCCAAACCTTACGATGATCATGGTAAATGATATATAGAATATCATGAAGCACTCGTTAAAGGGTTCGCGAAACCTCTCGTTATATTTGCAAGTCTGGAATTTGTTGTAGCAGCCGTACAGTTTATGAAGCTTAAGCTATATACTCAGTAATATACGTACCTTTGGGCCCTAAGCCTTGACTGTGCTCCCGGTCACCTTTGTTCCTCTTCAGTTTTCATAACCTTGCATTTACTAAAGCTAAATTCCAGTAACCACATGTCAGACATATCTGGTAAATCTTCCAGATCTCTCTAGTCTTTCCTGGTCTTGTGGAAAAAGACACTTATGTACAGTTCAGGACATTTATTAAAGGAAACGTTTCGCCACGAGTGGCTTCTTCAGTCCTAATACAGAGAAAACTAAGAAAACACACATATATATAGTGGCGGGAGTCAGGTGAGGTGGTGCGTGCGTAGGGGTGGTAGTAGTAGTACATAAGAACATAAGAACACAAGAATGTAGGAACACTGCAGAAGGCCCACCGGCCCATACGAGGCAGGTCCCCATCAAAACGACATCCACCCAAGGTATATGTAGGGGAAACAGCCAGAACTCTGGACATTAGGATAGCAGAACACAAAAATGCTTGCAGAAATGATGACCGCAAAAACGCATGTGTTCAACATAGTGACGATGTTGGACACCTCATGAAATTCAGTGAAGCTAAACTAGTTATTAAAGACGACGACTTGAGACGGAGAAAATGCATTGAAGCTGCACTAATTTCTGTCAGTAACACTATAAAGCAAAAATCCGGTAGTTACAGTATTTCAAAATTACTAAGCAAGAGGATATTACCCATCCTGGGAACTGGTGTTACTTGATGCCAGCAGGTCCCTCTCTAGCCTCACCTCCTTAGTTCCATTTCTACTACTACTTCTACTACGACTGGACAAATATATGATTGGGAGGGGCTGGGTTTGATTGGTGTCAGGGGGTTCGGGAGTTGTTTCTTGAGTGGCTTTGGGTGGATGTCGTTTTGATGGAGACCTGCCTCGTATGGGCCGGTGGGCCTTCTGCAGTGTTCCTACATTCTTGTGTTCTTATGTTCTTATGTACTACTACTACCACCCCTACGCACGCACCACCTCACCTGACTCCCGCCACTATATATATATGTTTGTTTTCTTAGTTTTCTCTGTATTAGGACTGAAGAAGCCACTCGTGGCGAAACGTTTCCTTTAATAAATGTCCTGAACTGTGAACATTAAAATGGTATAAAATACCGACAGATTGTTAGGTAAGACACATATGCAACAGTTAGGTATCTTTATTTTGAAACGTTTCGCCTACACAGTAGGCTTCTTCAGTCGAGTACAGAAAAGTTGATAGAAGCAGAAGATACTTGAAGACGATGTAATCAGTCCATCACCATCACCACCTCAAAACTTTAAGGGTGATGGACTGATTACATCGTCTTCAAGTATCTTCTGCTTCTATCAACTTTTCTGTACTCGACTGAAGAAGCCTACTGTGTAGGCGAAACGTTTCAAAATAAAGATACCTAACTGTTGCATATGTGTCTTACCTAACGTCCTGAACTGTACATAAGTGTCTTTTTCCACATCTTGTCGGTATCACCATACCATTCCCCCTTTCCTGGTCTTCTTTCCTATACTCTGTCTGCGGTCTTCTTTGTCCTTCCCCGATATTCATGACTTTGCATTAGGCGGGGTTAAATTCAAGAAGCCAGTTGTTGGATCACGTGTCCGGCCTGTCCAGGTTTCTTTGTAGTCCTGCCTCATCCTCATCTGATTTAATTCTCATCATTAACTTCACATCATCAGCGAACAGGGACACTTCTAAGTTTATCCCTTCCATCATGTCATTCACATATACCAAAAATAGCACTGGCCTTATTACTAACCCCTGTGGGATTCCACTCGTCACAGGGTGTAATAAAGTTGGTAGAATTACCGACAATATGTAAAGTAAAAGGACACAAGTGCAACTAATGTGACATTTATTGTGGCAACGTTTCGCTCTCCAGGAGCTTTATCAAGCCATTACAAACAATACATGGACACAGAGGGTATATAAAGGCTCAGAGTGAGGTGAATACTAGTGAGGTACCATTCCGATGTTCACTAGTGGTAGTAGTAGTAGTAGTAGTGGTAGTGACAAAAGCAATTAATTCGTACATGAGTAAAAGGATATAAAAGCTATTACTTGGGTAACATAAAAATAGGTTGGACAAATATAAACTGGAATGAGGCAGGTTGTTTCAGTGTTCACTCTCTGTGCTTTGTGTAGTATAACAGGAGAGACTATGTGATGGCAGGGTTTACTGTTTTCAGGAGGATTCTTGCTAAGACTTCGGAGATGGTGAAGCTGCCGTTGTTTTGTTTAATTGTATTCGAAACAGCGATCAGTGCTGATTCAAGGCACTTGCGTGTGCGGAAATTAGTTTCTTTTATCACTAATTGGGCGTCTCTGAATTTCATAAGATGATTGGTGGAATTTCGGTGTTGTACACAGGCGTTGTTTAAGTTGTCGTTCCTACATGCGTATATGTGTTCATTGAGGCGGGTGTCGAGGTTTCTTGCTGTTTCACCTACGTAGATCTTGTCACAGCCTCCACAGGGTATAGTGTAAACTCCTGCATTGACTGGTTCGTGGTGCTTGGGTTTTGTCCTGGTTAGATCCTTTATTGAAGTGGTAGAAGCGATGGCGACTCTGGTGTTAGCTTGTGAAAGTACTTTTGAGACGTTTAGTGCAACCTGGCTGTTGGGAAGAATTATAACTTTGTTGGGAGCGGTGTTGATGCGTGGAGAATTGATGATCTGAAGAGCTCTTTTCTTGCAGTCTTTGATGAAAAAAGAAGGAAATTGTAACTCAGTGAATGTTTGGTGAATGTAAGTACATTCCTCGTCAAGAAACTCAGGACTACAAATTCGGTATGCTCTTAGGAAAAACCCGATGATGATGCCTCTTTTGGTCTTGGTATCTTGACTGGAATAGAAGTGTGTGAGATCATTTTTATTGGTGGGTTTCCGATAAACTTGAAATCTTAGGTTGTTGTCTACTTTGTGAATGAGGACGTCGAGGAAAGGTAGCTTGTCATTGGACTCTTCTTCTAGTGTAAACTGAATCGCTGGTTCAACTGCGTTGAGCCTTGCCTGAAGATCCCGTACATCAAAACGTTTTGGAGTTATTACGAGGACATCGTCCACGTAACGTAACCAAGTGACGCTTGAAGGGATGATGTTGGCGAAGTGTTCGGACTCTAGGTGTTCCATGTATAAGTTGGCTAGGACGGCACTTATTGGGGACCCCATTCCCATGCCGTAGGTTTGTTTGTAGAGCTTGTTATTGAAGGAAAAACAGTTGAAGTTAACACAGAGTTCAATCAAGTCAACAAAATCTCCGGGAGGTAAAGGAAGATTAAGGTCCTGGTTGACTTTACGTCGTAGAACCTCGATGGCTTTTTTGGTAGGTACTTTTGTGAAGAGGGAAGTCACATCCAAACTGCTTAGTTTCTTGTTACGGATGGAGAGGTTACGGATGCGGTTGAGAAGGTCGCCTGAGTGTTTAAGATGAGCGGGGCTGATGGTCCCCAGAAGGCAGGAAAGATGTTTGGCAAGAACTCCGGCTAGTTTGTGTGGAGCACTGCCTATTCCTGACGTGATTGGTCTGAGAGGAATATTGTGTTTATGGGTCTTGGGTAAACCATACATGTGTGCTGGTTTAGGGTTGCTTGGTAACAAGTACAGAAGTTTCTTCCCTTCTCTAGTGCGTTTGAGTATTTGTCTGCTTTTGTATAGAAAGTCTTTGGTGAGCGTCTCCCACTGTTGAGTGCTGATAGGTTCGTATGTAGATTGATCATTCAAAAGGTCCATCATTTTAGTGTTGTAGTCACTGGTGTTGAGTATGACGACTCCACCTCCTTTGTCGGCGGTGGTGACGATAATGTTGGGGTCGTTGGCGAGGTCCTTAAGGGCAGTGATGTATCTTCTAGGAAGATTAGAAGAAGGAGGTTCACATAAAGCTGCAGTGAGAAGGCCCTGTATATAACCCTTCTGGAAGTTGCTGTCACTGTGTCTATGGTTCCTGGTAACAAGATTGAGTTGATAGTTAGGTTTGCGTATGTTGGTGGTAAATTTGAGTGCTCACAGCTATCGCAACAGACACAACTTCCTACAAGATTGCCTGGCAGAGAAGGTGATCCCTAAGTCTACTCCTGCTTCTCTCCAGCTACCCAAGCTTACTTAACTGAATGTGCCGAAGAACTTTCTAACATCGCTAAGGAAACCTTTGAAACTGCAAGGAATATGAGGGCCAATCTTCAGATTGACCAACACACTGCTGAGCATATTCTCAGCACAGTCACCACAGCTAACCTCCAACAGAAGATCAAACTCAATCGCAAACTTCAGTACCTCTGCACTAACAGTCGGTGGAAGGAAATGGGACGCGAATCCCTGATAAACAACTTATCGTCACGCACCTTAACCGACTACGAGAAACAAGCACTGAGTCTGGGACTCAAATTTACCACCAACATACGCAAACCTAACTATCAACTCAATCTTGTTACCAGGAACCATAGACACAGTGACAGCAACTTCCAGAAGGGTTATATACAGGGCCTTCTCACTGCAGCTTTATGTGAACCTTCTTCTTCTAATCTTCCTAGAAGATACATCACTGCCCTTAAGGACCTCGCCAACGACCCCAACATTATCGTCACCACCGCCGACAAAGGAGGTGGAGTCGTCATACTCAACACCAGTGACTACAACACTAAAATGATGGACCTTTTGAATGATCAATCTACATACGAACCTATCAGCACTCAACAGTGGGAGACGCTCACCAAAGACTTTCTATACAAAAGCAGACAAATACTCAAACGCACTAGAGAAGGGAAGAAACTTCTGTACTTGTTACCAAGCAACCCTAAACCAGCACACATGTATGGTTTACCCAAGACCCATAAACACAATATTCCTCTCAGACCAATCACGTCAGGAATAGGCAGTGCTCCACACAAACTAGCCGGAGTTCTTGCCAAACATCTTTCCTGCCTTCTGGGGACCATCAGCCCCGCTCATCTTAAACACTCAGGCGACCTTCTCAACCGCATCCGTAACCTCTCCATCCGTAACAAGAAACTAAGCAGTTTGGATGTGACTTCCCTCTTCACAAAAGTACCTACCAAAAAAGCCATCGAGGTTCTACGACGTAAAGTCAACCAGGACCTTAATCTTCCTTTACCTCCCGGAGATTTTGTTGACTTGATTGAACTCTGTGTTAACTTCAACTGTTTTTCCTTCAATAACAAGCTCTACAAACAAACCTACGGCATGGGAATGGGGTCCCCAATAAGTGCCGTCCTAGCCAACTTATACATGGAACACCTAGAGTCCGAACACTTCGCCAACATCATCCCTTCAAGCGTCACTTGGTTACGTTACGTGGACGATGTCCTCGTAATAACTCCAAAACGTTTTGATGTACGGGATCTTCAGGCAAGGCTCAACGCAGTTGAACCAGCGATTCAGTTTACACTAGAAGAAGAGTCCAATGACAAGCTACCTTTCCTCGACGTCCTCATTCACAAAGTAGACAACAACCTAAGATTTCAAGTTTATCGGAAACCCACCAATAAAAATGATCTCACACACTTCTATTCCAGTCAAGATACCAAGACCAAAAGAGGCATCATCATCGGGTTTTTCCTAAGAGCATACCGAATTTGTAGTCCTGAGTTTCTTGACGAGGAATGTACTTACATTCACCAAACATTCACTGAGTTACAATTTCCTTCTTTTTTCATCAAAGACTGCAAGAAAAGAGCTCTTCAGATCATCAATTCTCCACGCATCAACACCGCTCCCAACAAAGTTATAATTCTTCCCAACAGCCAGGTTGCACTAAACGTCTCAAAAGTACTTTCACAAGCTAACACCAGAGTCGCCATCGCTTCTACCACTTCAATAAAGGATCTAACCAGGACAAAACCCAAGCACCACGAACCAGTCAATGCAGGAGTTTACACTATACCCTGTGGAGGCTGTGACAAGATCTACGTAGGTGAAACAGCAAGAAACCTCGACACCCGCCTCAATGAACACATATACGCATGTAGGAACGACAACTTAAACAACGCCTGTGTACAACACCGAAATTCCACCAATCATCTTATGAAATTCAGAGACGCCCAATTAGTGATAAAAGAAACTAATTTCCGCACACGCAAGTGCCTTGAATCAGCACTGATCGCTGTTTCGAATACAATTAAACAAAACAACGGCAGCTTCACCATCTCCGAAGTCTTAGCAAGAATCCTCCTGAAAACAGTAAACCCTGCCATCACATAGTCTCTCCTGTTATACTACACAAAGCACAGAGAGTGAACACTGAAACAACCTGCCTCATTCCAGTTTATATTTGTCCAACCTATTTTTATGTTACCCAAGTAATAGCTTTTATATCCTTTTACTCATGTACGAATTAATTGCTTTTGTCACTACCACTACTACTACTACTACTACCACTAGTGAACATCGGAATGGTACCTCACTAGTATTCACCTCACTCTGAGCCTTTATATACCCTCTGTGTCCATGTATTGTTTGTAATGGCTTGATAAAGCTCCTGGAGAGCGAAACGTTGCCACAATAAATGTCACATTAGTTGCACTTGTGTCCTTTTACTTTACACTCTAATCCTGATAAGAACATAACATAAGAAAGGAGGAACACTGCAGCAGGCCCGTTGGCCCATACTAGGCAGGTCCTTTACAATTCATCCCACTAACAAACATTTGACCAACCCAATTTTCAATGCTACCCAGGAAATAAGCTCTGGCGTGCAAGTCCCACTCAAATCCAACCCCTCCCATTCATGTACTTATCCAACCTAAATTTGAAACTACCCAAAGTCCCAGCCTCAATAACCCAACTAGGTGGACTGTTCCACTCATCAACTACCCTATTTCCAAACCAATACTTTCCTATGTCCTTTCTAAATCTAAACTTATCTAATTTACCTCCCGTATGAAGATAGACTTAAAGCCTTAAATCTCCACTCTCTGGAGAGGCGTAGAATGAGGGGAGATATCATTGAAGTGTATAAGTGGATGACGGGCATAAACAAGGGAGACATTAATAAAGTACTGAGGGTGTCGAACCAGGTAAGAACCAGGAATAATGGTAGGTTTAGGGGAATAACAGAAAGGAGCAGGAAGGGTAAAGAGATAGGAGGGTCATTAAATATTTATTACACAAATAGTCGCAGTGCTAGGAATAAGATGGACGAGTTGAGACTAGTTGCTAGTGCAGGTAACATAGATGTATTTGCCATTACTGGGACGTGGTTTAATTCAAAAAGTCGGGACATGCCTGCAGAATGTCACATTCAGGGTTTTAAATTGTTCCAAGTAGATAGAAGTATCGGGAAGGGGGGTGGGGTGGCATTGTATGTCCGAGATCGCTTGAACTGTTGCATAAAAACGGGTATTAAGTCTGAAGTAACACATACAGAGTCTGTTTGGATAGAATTTTCAGAGGGACATGAAAAATTAATTTTAGGTGTGATATACCGTCCCCCAAATTTAGATAGGGACCAGGGGAGACTACTATGGGAGGAAATTGTTAGGGCCACAAGGCACGATAATGTAGTAATTCAAGGAGACTTTAACTTTAGTCACATTGATTGGAATTTCTTGACTGGGAATTTAGAACCATACGATTTCTTAGAAGTAGTTCAGGATTGTTTTTTGAAGCAGTTTGTGACAGAACCTACAAGGGGTAATAACCTGCTTGACTTAGTTCTGGCAAACAATGAATCCCTTGTTAATAATTTAGAAGTTTCAGAGGAACTGTGTGCTAGCGACCACAAATCAATTACATGTAGAATTGAATGGAAGTATGATAGTAGGGATAACTCAGTAACAGTCCCAGATTTTCGCTTAGCAGATTACGATGGGCTTAGAGAACACTTATCATCTGTTGACTGGGGTAACGAAGAGAGCTATCAATATGACAGTTTTCTGAACACAATACATGC
Organism: Cherax quadricarinatus; assembly: GCF_038502225.1. Taxonomy (NCBI): domain Eukaryota; kingdom Metazoa; phylum Arthropoda; class Malacostraca; order Decapoda; family Parastacidae; genus Cherax; species Cherax quadricarinatus. The sequence continues at coordinate 54,786,088 of NC_091299.1, read as the reverse complement.
TGCTCAAAGAACGTTTATCCATTATAAGGAAATTAGATCAAATAGAAATGACCCAAAATGGATGAATAATAGGCTGAAATATCTACTAGGGCATAAGAAAGGAATTTATAGGCGTATCAAAAGAGGCGAGGGTCATCTTATGAATCAGTATATTGACATTAAGAGGGACATTAAAAAGGGGATAAGAAAAGCTAAAAGGGACTATGAAATTAAAGTTGCTAGGGATTCTAAAACTAACCCAAAAAGTTTTTTCCAGGTCTATAGAACAAAAGTCAGAGATAAGATAGGTCCCCTTAAAAATAACTATGGGCATCTTACTGACAAAGAGAATGAAATGTGCTCGATTTTAAATAATTATTTTCTCTCGGTTTTTACACAGGAAGACACTAATAATATTCCGGTAATTAATTTTTATAGTGGATCAGAAGAAGATAAATTATGTAACATCACAGTCACTAGTGAAATGGTTGTGAAGCAGATAGACAGACTGAAGCAAAATAAGTCACCGGGTCCTGATGAGGTTTTTTCAAGGGTTCTAAAGGAATGCAAAATGGAAGTCTGTGAACCATTAACTAATATTTTTAATTTATCTCTTCAAACAGGTGCAGTGTCTGATATGTGGAAGATGGCTAATGTGGTTCCTATTTTTAAAACAGGGGACAAGTCGTTACCGTCAAATTACCGCCCAATAAGCCTGACCTCAATTGTAGGCAAAATACTAGAGTCAATTATAGCTGAGATTATAAGAAGCCATCTCGATAAGCATAGCTTGATTAATGATACTCAGCATGGATTCACAGGAGGCCGGTCTTGTCTAACTAATTTATTAACTTTCTTCAGTAAAGCTTTTGAGGCTGTTGACCACGATAAAGAATTTGATATTATTTACTTAGATTTTAGTAAGGCATTTGATAGAGTTCCGCACCAAAGACTGTTGAAGAAAGTGGCAGCTCATGGCATTGGGGGAAGGGTGCTCTCGTGGATCGAATCATGGCTCACAGACAGGAAGCAGAGAGTGTCCATAAATGGGGTTAAATCCGAGTGGGGATCAGTAACAAGTGGCGTTCCACAGGGATCAGTCTTGGGCCCGTTGTTGTTTATAATATATATCAATGATCTTGATGAAGGAATTACTAGTGATATGAGCAAATTCGCCGATGACACGAAGATAGGTAGGATAATTGATTCAAACGTAGATGTTAGGGAACTTCAGGAGGATTTAGACAAACTCTACTCTTGGTCAGAAAAGTGGCAGATGCAGTTCAATGTAGATAAATGCAAGGTTCTGAAGCTCGGGAGTGTCCATAACCCTAGCACTTATAAGTTAAATAATGTAGAACTTAACCATACAGATTGCGAAAAGGACTTGGGGGTTATGGTAAGCAGCAACCTTAAACCAAGACAGCAATGCCTAAGCGTACGTAATAAGGCAAATAGATTACTGGGATTTATATCAAGAAGTGTAAGAAACAGAAGTCCAGAGGTCATACTGCAGCTTTATACATCATTAGTAAGGCCTCACCTAGATTATGCAGTTCAATTCTGGTCTCCATATTACAGAATGGACATAAATTCGTTAGAAAACATTCAGCGTAGGATGACTAAATTAATACATAGCATTAGAAATCTTCCTTATGAAGAAAGATTGAAGACTCTTAAGTTACATTCACTTGTTAGACGAAGAATGAGGGGAGACCTGATCGAAGTGTATAAGTACATAAGAACATAAGAAAGGAGGAACACTGCAGAAGGCCTGTTGGCCCATACTAGGCAGGTCCTTTACAATTCATCCCACTAACAAAACATTTGCCCAACCCAATTTTCAATGCCACCCAAGAAACAAGCTCCGATGTGCATGTCCCACTCAAATCCAACCCCTCCCACTCATGTACTTATCCAACCTAAATTTGAAACTACCCAAAGTCCTAGCCTCAATAACCCAACTAGGTAGACTGTTCCACTCATCAACTACCCTATTTCCAAACCAATACTTTCCTATGTCCTTTCTAAATCTAAACTTATCTAATTTAAATCCATTACTGCGGGTTCTCTCTTGGATAGATATCCTCAAGACCTTGTTAATATCCCCCCTATTAATACCTATCTTCCACTTATACACTTCGATCAGGTCTCCCCTCATTCTTCGTCTAACAAGTGAATGTAACTTAAGAGTCTTCAATCTTTCTTCATAAGGAAGATTTATAATGCTATGTATTAATTTAGTCATCCTACGCTGAATGTTTTCTAACGAATTTATGTCCATTCTGTAATATGGAGACCAGAATTGAGCTGCATAATCTAGGTGAGGCCTTACTAATGATGTATAAAGCTGCAGTATGACCTCTGGACTTCTGTTGCTTACACTTCTTGATATAAATCCCAGTAATCTATTTGCCTTATTACGTACGCTTAGGCATTGCTGTCTTGGTTTAAGGTTGCTGCTTACCATAACCCCCAAGTCCTTTTCGCAATCTGTATGGCTAAGTTCTACATTATTTAACTTATAAGTGCTACGGTTATAGACACTCCCAAGCTTCAGAACCTTGCATTTATCTACATTGAACTGCATCTGCCACTTTTCTGACCAAGAGTAGAGTTTGTCTAAATCCTCCTGAAGTTCCCTAACATCTACGTTTGAATCAATTATCCTACCTATCTTCGTGTCATCGGCGAATTTGCTCATATCACTAGCAATTCCTTCATCAAGATCATTGATATATATTATAAACAACAACGGGCCCAAGACTGATCCCTGTGGAACGCCACTTGTTACTGATCCCCACTCGGATTTAACCCCATTTATGGACACTCTCTGCTTCCTGTCTGTGAGCCATGACTCGATCCACGAGAGCACCCTCCCCCCAATGCCATGAGCTGCTACTTTCTTCAACAGTCTTTGGTGTGGAACTCTATCAAATGCCTTACTAAAATCTAAGTAAACAATATCAAATTCTTTATCGTGGTCAACAGCCTCAAAAGCTTTACTGAAGAAAGTTAATAAATTAGTTAGACAAGACCGGCCTCTTGTGAATCCATGCTGAGTATCATTAATCAAGCTATGCTTATCGAGATGGCTTCTTATAATCTCAGCTATAATTGACTCTAGCAACTTGCCTACAATTGAGGTCAGGCTTATTGGGCGGTAATTTGACGGTAACGACTTGTCCCCTGTTTTAAAAATAGGAATTACATTAGCCATCTTCCACATATCAGACACTACACCTGTTTGAAGAGATAAATTAAAAATAATAGTTAATGGTTCACAGACTTCCATTTTGCATTCCTTAAGAACCCTTGAAAAAACCTCATCAGGACCCGGTGACTTATTTTGCTTCAGTCGGTCTATCTGCTTCACAACCATTTCACTAGTGACTGTGATGTTACATAATTTATCTTCTTCTGATCCACTATAAAAATTAATTACCGGGATATTATTAGTGTCTTCCTGTGTAAAAACCGAGAGAAAATAATTATTTAAAATCGAGCACATTTCATTCTCTTTGTCAGTAAGATGCCCATAGTTATTTTTAAGGGGACCTATCTTATCTCTGACTTTTGTTCTATAGACCTGGAAAAAACTTTTTGGGTTAGTTTTAGAATCCCTAGCATCTTTAATTTCATAGTCCCTTTTAGCTTTCCTTGGAATTAAATGGTATAAAATACCGACACAATGGCAATATAAACACAAATGCAGTATAATGTGATCCTTTATTGACTACGTTTCGCCCACACAGTGGGCTTTTTCAAGTCACAAACAGAACTACCTGGGGTGGAAGGAACGCGAGTATTTATAGTCCGGCTGAGGTCAGGTGAAGAATGCTGCATCTGATGATGTACCGAGTTGGGTTGTAGAGTCTAAAAACTTGGGTAGCTTGGAAAGGAGACTGGACAAGTTTGTGAGCAGACCTTCTACAGTGTTCTTATGTGGGATAGCGATGAAGAAGTTTCTTGGCAAGTGGTTCAGCTATGTTATAGAAGCCACTATTCTGGTTGAAGTTGTCGGATATAGAAATAAGTGATGATTCCAGGATTCTTCGGTATTGGGTGTTGTCTTCTGTGGCGATAAGTCTTGAGTTTCTGTAGTTTATCAAGTGGTTGTGTGAATTACGGTGTTGTACGCAGGCATTCCTTGTGTCGTCAGACCTGCTTGCGTATTGGTGTTCTGAAATACGTGTTTGGAGGTCCCTTGATGTTTCGCCCACGTATAACTTGTTGCAGTCATTACAAGGGATTATGTATACCCCTGCAGAGGATGGAGGCTTGTCCTGCCTACTACTGGTGATGTCCTTGATGGTCGTGGTTGTGGAGGTAGATACTTGGAATGATGTTTTGGCAAAGATGTTGGAAACATGTTTGGCAATGGAGTTGGTGGGAAGGACTATGTATCTCTTCTCGGCAGTGTCTTCTCTGGGTGTGTTGAAGATGTTTAGTGCTCGCCGTCTGCAGTCTCTGATGAAGTGACGAGGATAGTGGAGTTTGGAAAATACCTGTTCAATTATAGTGCATTCTTCCTCAAGGAACTCGTTGCTGCAGATTCTGAGTGCACGCAGGAAGAAGCCTATAATTACACCACGTTTGGTTTTGGTGTCGTGGTGAGAGTAGAAGTGGAGAAGATCGTTTTGGTTGGTGGGTTTTCGATAGACTTTAAAACGAAGTTCGTGGTCAGCTTTGCAGAGTAGAACATCAAGGAAAGGAAGAGTGTTGTCGACCTCTTCTTCAAGTGTGAACTGGATTGAAGGCTCGACCTGGTTGAGCTTGTCTTGGAGAGCTTGAACGTTGAAGCGTTTAGGAGTTATGAGGAGAATGTCGTCAACATAACGGAGCCAGGTGACAGACGAAGGAATAATGGTGGAGAAACGTTCGGCTTCTAGATGTTCCATGTATAGGTTCGCTAGGACTGCACTGAGTGGCGAACCCATGGGTAGTCCAAAAGTCTGCTGAAAGAGGTGATTTTCAAAAGAGAAACACGTAAAGCCAACACATAGTTCAACCAGGTCGATGAAGTCGCTGGCTGGAATGGGAAGATCAAGTGAATCGTCAATTTTCTTGCGCAAGAGATCGATGGCTTGTTTAGTAGGTACTTTAGTGAATAGGGAAGTCACGTCAAGGCTGGAAAGTTTCTTGTTCCTGATGTTGATGTTGCGAATGCGATTGAGAAGATCACCTGAGTGTTTGAGATGTGCTGGACTAATAGTGCCCAAGAGTTTCGAGAGGTGTTTGGCGAGAATTCCTGAGAGCTTGTGGGGAGCACTGCCTATTCCCGAGGATATGGGCCTCAGTGGGATACCAGGCTTGTGAGTCTTTGGCAGGCCGTACATTCTGGCAGGTCTGGGGTTGCTGGGCATGGTGTGCAGAAGTTTCTTCCCTTGTTCTGAGCTCCTCAGAATGCGGCGCATTCTGAGGAGCTCAGAACAAGGGAAGAAACTTCTCAAAGGCGCCGCTGAGGAGCTCAGAACAAGGGAAGAAACTTCTGCACACCATGCCCAGCAACCCCAGACCTGCCAGAATGTACGGCCTGCCAAAGACTCACAAGCCTGGTATCCCACTGAGGCCCATATCCTCGGGAATAGGCAGTGCTCCCCACAAGCTCTCAGGAATTCTCGCCAAACACCTCTCGAAACTCTTGGGCACTATTAGTCCAGCACATCTCAAACACTCAGGTGATCTCAATCGCATTCGCAACATCAACATCAGGAACAAGAAACTTTCCAGCCTTGACGTGACTTCCCTATTCACTAAAGTACCTACTAAACAAGCCATCGATCTCTTGCGCAAGAAAATTGACGATTCACTTGATCTTCCCATTCCAGCCAGCGACTTCATCGACCTGGTTGAACTATGTGTTGGCTTTACGTGTTTCTCTTTTGAAAATCACCTCTTTCAGCAGACTTTTGGACTACCCATGGGTTCGCCACTCAGTGCAGTCCTAGCGAACCTATACATGGAACATCTAGAAGCCGAACGTTTCTCCACCATTATTCCTTCGTCTGTCACCTGGCTCCGTTATGTTGACGACATTCTCCTCATAACTCCTAAACGCTTCAACGTTCAAGCTCTCCAAGACAAGCTTAACCAGGTCGAGCCTTCAATCCAGTTCACACTTGAAGAAGAGGTCGACAACACTCTTCCTTTCCTTGATGTTCTACTCTGCAAAGCTGACCACGAACTTCGTTTTAAAGTCTATCGAAAACCCACCAACCAAAACGATCTTCTCCACTTCTACTCTCACCACGACACCAAAACCAAACGTGGTGTAATTATAGGCTTCTTCCTGCGTGCACTCAGAATCTGCAGCAACGAGTTCCTTGAGGAAGAATGCACTATAATTGAACAGGTATATTCCAAACTCCACTATCCTCGTCACTTCATCAGAGACTGCAGACGGCGAGCACTAAACATCTTCAACACACCCAGAGAAGACACTGCCGAGAAGAGATACATAGTCCTTCCCACCAACTCCATTGCCAAACATGTTTCCAACATCTTTGCCAAAACATCATTCCAAGTATCTACCTCCACAACCACGACCATCAAGGACATCACCAGTAGTAGGCAGGACAAGCCTCCATCCTCTGCAGGGGTATACATAATCCCTTGTAATGACTGCAACAAGTTATACGTGGGCGAAACATCAAGGGACCTCCAAACACGTATTTCAGAACACCAATACATAAGAACATAAGAACATAAGAAAGGAGGAACACTGCAGAAGGCCTGTTGGCCCATACTAGGCAGGTCCTTTACAATTCATCCCACTAACAAAACATTTGCCCAACCCAATTTTCAATGCCACCCAAGAAACAAGCTCTGATGTGCAAGTCCCACTCAAATCCAACCCCTCCCACTCATGTACTTATCCAACCTAAATTTGAAACTACCCAAAGTCCTAGCCTCAATAACCCAACTAGGTAGACTGTTCCACTCATCAACTACCCTATTTCCAAACCAATACTTTCCTATGTCCTTTCTAAATCTAAACTTATCTAATTTAAATCCATTACTGCGGGTTCTCTCTTGGAGAGATATCCTCAAGACCTTGTTAATATCCCCTTTATTAATACCTATCTTCCACTTATACACTTCGATCAGGTCTCCCCTCATTCTTCGTCTAACAAGTGAATGTAACTTAAGAGTCTTCAATCTTTCTTCATAAGGAAGATTTCTAATGCTATGTATTAATTTAGTCATCCTACGCTGAATGTTTTCTAACGAATTTATGTCCATTCTGTAATATGGAGACCAGAATTGAGCTGCATAATCTAGGTGAGGCCTTACTAATGATGTATAAAGCTGCAGTATGACCTCTGGACTTCTGTTGCTTACACTTCTTGATATAAATCCCAGTAATCTATTTGCCTTATTACGTACGCTTAGGCATTGCTGTCTTGGTTTAAGGTTGCTGCTTACCATAACCCCCAAGTCCTTTTCGCAATCTGTATGGCTAAGTTCTACATTATTTAACTTATAAGTGCTAGGGTTATGGACACTCCCGAGCTTCAGAACCTTGCATTTATCTACATTGAACTGCATCTGCCACTTTTCTGACCAAGAGTAGAGTTTGTCTAAATCCTCCTGAAGTTCCCTAACATCTACGTTTGAATCAATTATCCTACCTATCTTCGTGTCATCGGCGAATTTGCTCATATCACTAGCAATTCCTTCATCAAGATCATTGATATATATTATAAACAACAACGGGCCCAAGACTGATCCCTGTGGAACGCCACTTGTTACTGATCCCCACTCGGATTTAACCCCATTTATGGACACTCTCTGCTTCCTGTCTGTGAGCCATGATTCGATCCACGAGAGCACCCTTCCCCCAATGCCATGAGCTGCTACTTTCTTCAACAGTCTTTGGTGCGGAACTCTATCAAATGCCTTACTAAAATCTAAGTAAACAATATCAAATTCTTTATCGTGGTCAACAGCCTCAAAAGCTTTACTGAAGAAAGTTAATAAATTAGTTAGACAAGACCGGCCTCTTGTGAATCCATGCTGAGTATCATTAATCAAGCTATGCTTATCGAGATGGCTTCTTATAATCTCAGCTATAATTGACTCTAGCAACTTGCCTACAATTGAGGTCAGGCTTATTGGGCGGTAATTTGACGGTAACGACTTGTCCCCTGTTTTAAAAATAGGAATTACATTAGCCATCTTCCACATATCAGACACTACACCTGTTTGAAGAGATAAATTAAAAATATTAGTTAATGGTTCACAGACTTCCATTTTGCATTCCTTAAGAACCCTTGAAAAAACCTCATCAGGACCCGGTGACTTATTTTGCTTCAGTCGGTCTATCTGCTTCACAACCATTTCACTAGTGACTGTGATGTTACATAATTTATCTTCTTCTGATCCACTATAAAAATTAATTACCGGAATATTATTAGTGTCTTCCTGTGTAAAAACCGAGAGAAAATAATTATTTAAAATCGAGCACATTTCATTCTCTTTGTCAGTAAGATGCCCATAGTTATTTTTAAGGGGACCTATCTTATCTCTGACTTTTGTTCTATATACCTGGAAAAAACTTTTTGGATTAGTTTTAGAATCCCTAGCAACTTTAATTTCATAGTCCCTTTTAGCTTTTCTTATCCCCTTTTTAATGTCCCTCTTAATGTCAATATACTGATTCATAAGATGACCCTCGCCTCTTTTGATACGCCTATAAATTCCTTTCTTATGCCCTAGTAGATATTTCAGCCTATTATTCATCCATTTAGGGTCATTTCTATTTGATCTAATTTCCTTATAAGGGATAAACGTTCTTTGAGCAGCATGTATTGTGTTCAGAAAACTGTCATATTGATAGCTCTCTTCGTTACCCCAGTCAACAGATGATAAGTGTTCTCTAAGCCCATCGTAATCTGCTAAGCGAAAATCTGGGACTGTTACTGAGTTATCCCTACTATCATACTTCCATTCAATTCTAAATGTAATTGATTTGTGGTCGCTAGCACCCAGTTCCTCTGAAACTTCTAAATTATTAACAAGGGATTCATTGTTTGCCAGAACTAAGTCAAGCAGGTTATTTCCCCTTGTAGGTTCTGTCACAAACTGCTTCAAAAAACAATCCTGAACTACTTCTAAGAAATCGTATGATTCTAAATTCCCAGTCAAGAAATTCCAATCAATATGACTAAAGTTAAAGTCTCCTAGAATTACTACATTATCGTGCCTTGTGGCCCTAACAATTTCCTCCCATAGTAGTCTCCCTTGGTCCCTATCTAAATTTGGGGGACGGTATATCACACCTAAAATTAATTTTTCATGCCCCTCTGAAAATTCTATCCAAACAGACTCTGTATGTGTTACTTCAGACTTAATACCCGTTTTTATGCAACAGTTCAAGCGATCTCGGACATACAATGCCACCCCACCCCCCTTCCCGATACTTCTATCTACTTGGAACAATTTAAAACCCTGAATGTGACATTCTGCAGGCATGTCCCGACTTTTTGAATTAAACCACGTCTCAGTAATGGCAAATACATCTATGTTACCTGCACTAGCAACTAGTCTCAACTCGCCCATCTTATTCCTAGCACTGCGACTATTTGTGTAATAAACTTTTAATGACCCTCCTCTCTCTTTACCCTTCCTGCTTTTTTCTATTATTCCACTAAACCTATTACTGTCCTTGTCAATTAGTGCCACTGGCTTTCCAATATCCACCTCATTTTGCCTATTACTAGTTCTCCTAGTACTCATATTACTACCCTGCGACTTCACAGTTTTCCTGCAAAAACCCATACCTCTAACTAATCCTAGTTTAAAGTCCTAACAACCCCCTCAACTGAGTTAGCAAGAAAACCCACACCTGCCCTGGATAAGTGAACCCCATCCCTGGCATACATGTCATTTCGGCCATAGAAGTTGTCCCAGTTGTCAATGAATGGTACTGCATTATCCTTACAGTGTTTATCCAGCCAACAATTAATACCAATTGCTCTGGACAACCATTCATTACCAACACCTCTTCTTGGCAAAATGCCACATATAACAGGGCGCCCCCCCTTCTTCCTAATCATGTCTATAGCTGTCCTGAACTTTCTAACTAAATCCTCACTTCTACGCTTGCCAACATCATTGCCTCCAGCACTGAGGCAAATAATAGGATTGATCCCATTACCGTTCATGATGTTGTCAAGCCGGCTAACAATGTCCTCCATCCCAGCCCCAGGAAAGCATACCCTTTGTCTCCTACTCCTGTCCTTCAAGCAGAATGCCCTATCCATGTATCTAACCTGGCTATCCCCAACAACAACAATATTCTTACCTTCCTTGTTGTCGTTCGTCGTGACGATCCCAGTAGTAGACTCACATTCGTCGGGTAGCACCGAGAATGCGTTGGAGGTTTCCACGGGAGTTTCCACAGCAGTCTCTTTCTTCTTCATCGTTTCTGGCTTTCCATTCGTCTTCTTGATCGTCAACTTCGTCGTCCCCTGCTGTCCAGCCACTGACCACGATCCCTTCTTGACCTGAGGACTCGAAACAGGAGGACTACTACGAATCCTCTTGTTTTCTTCGGTCAGTCGCCGTATCTCCATCTTCGCTGCCCTCAATTCTTCCTTAAGTTGCTGGTAAAGTTGCTCGATGGAGGGCATCTTGGTTCAGTCCACGGGAGCAAACAAGACACTTCTTCACAGAGTTAAGTACAGGTCACCACTCAAGAGCACACAAACAGGTCTTCACAGAGCTAAGTACACGTCACCACTCAAGTACACGTCACCACTGAAGTACACGTCACCCCTGAGAAGACACTGCCGAGAAGAGATACATAGTCCTTCCCACCAACTCCATTGCCAAACATGGTCAGCACATCAATCACCAGTAGTAGGCAGGACAAGCCTCCATCCTCTGCAGGGGTATACATAATCCCTTGTAATGACTGCAACAAGTTATACGTGGGCGAAACATCAAGGGACCTCCAAACACGTATTTCAGAACACCAATACGCAAGCAGGTCCGACGACACAAGGAATGCCTGCGTACAACACCGTAATTCACACAACCACTTGATAAACTACAGAAACTCAAGACTTATCGCCACAGAAGACAACACTCAATACCGAAGAATCCTGGAATCATCACTTATTTCTATATCCGACAACTTCAACCAGAATAGTGGCTTCTATAACATAGCTGAACCACTTGCCAAGAAACTTCTTCATCGCTATCCCACATAAGAACACTGTAGAAGGTCTGCTCACAAACTTGTCCAGTCTCCTTTCCAAGCTACCCAAGTTTTTAGACTCTACAACCCAACTCGGTACATCATCAGATGCAGCATTCTTCACCTGACCTCAGCCGGACTATAAATACTCGCGTTCCTTCCACCCCAGGTAGTTCTGTTTGTGACTTGAAAAAGCCCACTGTGTGGGCGAAACGTAGTCAATAAAGGATCACGTTATTCTGCATTTGTGCCCAGATGATAAGTGTTCTCTAAGCCCATCGTAATCTGCTAAGCGAAAATCTGGGACTGTTACTGAGTTATCCCTACTATCATACTTCCATTCAATTTTAAATGTAATTGATTTGTGGTCGCTAGCACCCAGTTCCTCTGAAACTTCTAAATTATTAACAAGGGATTCATTGTTTGCCAGAACTAAGTCAAGTAGGTTATTTCCCCTTGTAGGTTCTGTCACAAACTGCTTCAAAAAACAATCCTGAACTACTTCTAAGAAATCGTATGATTCTAAATTCCCAGTCAAGAAATTCCAATCAATATGACTAAAGTTAAAGTCTCCTAGAATTACTACATTATCGTGCCTTGTGGCCCTAACAATTTCCTCCCATAGTAGTCTCCCCTGGTCCCTATCTAAATTTGGGGGACGGTATATCACACCTAAAATTAATTTTTCATGCCCCTCTGAAAATTCTATCCAAACAGACTCTGTATGTGTTACTTCAGACTTAATACCCGTTTTTATGCAACAGTTCAAGCGATCTCGGACATACAATGCCACCCCACCCCCCTTCCCGATACTTCTATCTACTTGGAACAATTTAAAACCCTGAATGTGACATTCTGCAGGCATGTCCCGACTTTTTGAATTAAACCACGTCTCAGTAATGGCAAATACATCTATGTTACCTGCACTAGCAACTAGTCTCAACTCGTCCATCTTATTCCTAGCACTGCGGCTATTTGTGTAATAAACTTTTAATGACCCTCCTCTCTCTTTACCCTTCCTGCTTTTTTCTATTATTCCACTAAACCTATTACTGTCCTTGTCAATTAGTGCCACTGGCTTTCCAATATCCACCTCATTTTGCCTATTACTAGTTCTCCTAGTACTCATATTACTACCCTGCGACTTCACAGTTTTCCTGCAAAAACCCATACCTCTAACTAATCCTAGTTTAAAGTCCTAACAACCCCCTCAACTGAGTTAGCAAGAAAACCCACACCTGCCCTGGATAAGTGAACCCCATCCCTGGCATACATGTCATTTCGGCCATAGAAGTTGTCCCAGTTGTCAATGAATGGTACTGCATTATCCTTACAGTGTTTATCCAGCCAACAATTAATACCAATTGCTCTGGACAACCATTCATTACCAACACCTCTTCTTGGCAAAATGCCACATATAACAGGGCGCCCCCCCTTCTTCCTAATCATGTCTATAAATTAGATAAGTTTAGATTTAGAAAGGACATAGGAAAGTATTGGTTTGGAAATAGGGTAGTAGATGAGTGGAACAGTCTACCTAGTTGGGTTATTGAGGCTAGGACTTTGGGTAGTTTCAAATTTAGGTTGGATAAATACACGAGTGGGATGGGTTGGATTTGAGTGGGACTTGCACATCAGAGCTTATTTCTTGGGTAGCATTGAAAATTGGGTAGGTCAAATGTTTGTTAGTGGGATGAATTGTAAAGGACCTGCCTAGTATGGGCCAACAGGCCTGCTGCAGTGTTCCTCCTTTCTTATGTTCTTATGATAAGGACCTGCCTCGTATGGGCCAGTAGGCCTTCTGCAGTGTTCCTACATTCTTATGTTCTTATGTTCTTAATTTAAATCCATTACTGCGGGTTCTCTCTTGGAGAGATATCCTCAAGACCTTGTTAATATCCCCTTTATTAATACCTATCTTCCACTTATACACTTCGATCAGGTCTCCCCCTCATTCTTCGTCTAACAAGTGAATGTAACTTCTTTAATCCTTCTTCATAAGGAAGATTTCTAATGCTATGTATTAATTTAGTCATCCTACGCTGAATGTTTTCTAACGAATTTATGTCCATTCTGTAATATGGAGAGCAGAATTGAGCTGCATAATCTAGGTGAGGCCTTACTAATGATGTATAAAGCTGCAGTACGACCTCTGGACTTCTGATGCTTACACTTCTTGATATAAATCCCAGTAATCTATTTGCCTTATTACGTACGCTTAGGCATTGCTGTCTTTGTGATGAATGGTTTGAAAAACCGACAAGTTGAAGATTGAGACACTTATGCAGCATATGGGAATCTTTATTCAGGAAACGTTTCGCCACACAGTGGCTTCATTAGTCCAATACAAAGAGGAAGGCGTAAGGAGAGGAGGAGTATGAGGTAATCAGTCCCTCAGCCTGGAGTCGATGTGTTCAGTCCATCAATCTTGTAGAATGTACAGCATAGGGCTGATGAAGCCACTGTGTGGCGAAACGTTTCCTGAATAAAGATTCCCATATGCTGCATAAGTGTCTCAATCTTCAACATTGCTGTCTTTGTTTAAGGTTGCTGCTTACCATAACTCCCAAGTCCTTTTCGCAATCTGTATGGCTAAGTTCTACATTAATTAACTTATAAGTGCTATGGTTATGGACACTCCCGAGCTTCAGAACCTTGCATTTATCTACATTGAACTGCATCTGCCACTTTTCTGACCAAGAGCAGAGTTTGTCTAAATCCTCCTGAAGTTCCCTAACATCTACGTTTGAATCAATTATCCTACCTATCTTCGTGTCATCGGCGAATTTGCTCATATCACTAGTAATTCCTTCATCAAGATCATTGATATATATTATAAACAACAACGGGCCCAAGACTGATCCCTGTGGAACGCCACTTGTTACTGATCCCCACTCGGATTTAACCCCATTTATGGACACTGCTTCCTGTCTGTGAGCCATGATTCGATCCACGAGAGCACCCTTCCCCCAATGCCATGAGCTGCTACTTTCTTCAACAGTCTTTGGTGCGGAACTCTATCAAATGCCTTACTAAAATCTAAGTAAATAATATCAAATTCTTTATCGTAGTCAACAGCATACATGTCACTGACACTGGTCTATAGTTTAGTGCCTCGTTTAGTGTCTGCTTTCTTAAAAATAGGAACTATATTTGCCGTCTTCCATTCCTCAGGTAGCTGCCCAGTTTCAAGGGATGTGTTGAAAATTGTGTTTTGTGGCACACATTGCGTCTCTGCTCCCTCTCGAAGGACCCACAGAGAGACGTTGTCTGGTCTCACCGCCATTAAGATATCAAGGCTACTTGGCAATATAAACACAAATGCAGTATAATGTGATCCTTTATTGACTACGTTTCGCCCACACAGTGGGCTTTTTCAAGTCACAAACAGAACTACCTGGGGTGGAAGGAACGCGAGTATTTATAGTCCGGCTGAGGTCAGGTGAAGAATGTTGCATCTGATGATGTGGTACATATGCAACAGTTAGGTATCTTTATTTCGAAACGTTTCGCCTACACAGTAGGCTTCTTCAGTCGAGTACAGACAAGTTGATAGAAGCAGAAGATACTTGAAGACGATGTAATCAGTCCATCACCCTTAAAGTTTTGAGGTGGTCAGTCCCTCAGTCTGGAGAAGAGCATTGTTCCGTTGTCTGAAACAATATGAAGTTGAAGTGCAAAAGCAAAGCAAACAAGTTTAGGTAAGATCCCAATGGGATGAGCGGGGAAGACGGGACAGATGAAGAATAGCTCTGGAGAGGAGTGTTCTTAGTAAGAGAAATAGAGCCAGGGCTTAACCCAGCAGCTAAGGCGATCGTGGGGCAGACTTGAGAACAGGAATAGCAGGGACTGTTGCATTGAACTTGTTGTAGTTGAAGTCTTGAATCTTGAGTAGCTGGCAGCAGGCTAGGTCACATCAGAGGGTAGAACACACATCGGAGTTATAGGAGTAACTGAGGAGGCAGGTTAGCAATGGAGCCATTTTCAAACTTTTTGAAGCTGCTTCTAGATAGGTGGTATAATTTAGCCTTGTTGCTGAAGGTGAAACGTAGAGGCTTGATGAACTCAAGAACTTGGGTGAGTGTGAAGTGAAGCGGTGATTCACATGCATACTTGACTGTTCCAGCACCGAGGCTTTTGTAGAGTTCAGTACAGGTCATGGTGTCAGTATTTGAAGGAGAAGTGTGTTAGGTAAGACACATATGCAACAGTTAGACAACTTTATTCCGAAAAGTTTCGCCTACACAGTAGGCTTCTTCAGTCGAATACAGAAAGTAGGCAGGAACAGTAGAGATGTGAAGACGATGTAATCAGTCCATCACCCTTAAAGTAGTAGAATTTGAGGTTGTCAGTCCCTCGGCCTGGAGAAGTTCAGTTCCATAGTCAGGAACTATCTGAAGATCAAGCGACAGTGCGGAGACTTAAATACTGTCGGAAGGAGAGGTGCAGGGTAGTAGTAGTAGTAGTAGTAGTAGTAGTAGTGAGAGGCAACTGAGAGGTCATGTCCCTCTCAGATCCAACCCTTCTCACTTGAAAAGCTTGTCCAAGGTGTTTTCTGTACCAAGATGCCACGTGTTGCAGTGTCTGACAAGATGAACATCAAAATGGTATACAATACCGACAGGTTGTTAGGTAACAACCTGTCGGTATTGTATACCATTTTGATGTTCATCTTGTCAGACACTGCAACACGTGGCATCTTGGTACAGAAAACACCTTGGACAAGCTTTTCAAGTGAGAAGGGTTGGATCTGAGAGGGACATGACCTCTCAGTTGCCTCTCACTACTACTACTACTACTACTACTACTACTACCCTGCACCTCTCCTTCCGACAGTATTTAAGTCTCCGCACTGTCGCTTGATCTTCAGATAGTTCCTGACTATGGAACTGAACTTCTCCAGGCCGAGGGACTGACAACCTCAAATTCTACTACTTTAAGGGTGATGGACTGATTACATCGTCTTCACATCTCTACTGTTCCTGCCTACTTTCTGTATTCGACTGAAGAAGCCTACTGTGTAGGCGAAACTTTTCGGAATAAAGTTGTCTAACTGTTGCATATGTGTCTTACCTAACAACCTGTCGGTATTGTATACCATTTTGATGTTCATCAAGGAGAAGTGTAAAAGGTAAGGTTTTCCCATGAGGGTTTACTGGAGTCGTCGTTATCTTCCTCTTCTGGAGCGGATTCACTGGGAGAATCTACAATGGTGGTAGCAGGTGACTGAGGTTCGACAGGAGCAGCTGTGAGGTGTAATGGTTGCGTAACAGCAGGCTGGGAGAGGTGGGAGGCGGTGGTTGAGGCAACTTGATCAACGTTGTCAGCGGTGGAAGTGGTTATAGAAGTTACAGGAGCAGTTGCTTGGGCAGGAGACAGGTCTGTAGGTGCAGTAAAGTTCAGGACGTTGGGAAGGATCTTGAGGATGTCTTCTGAAGGTGTGGATTCCTGAAAATTGAAAGCAGGCATGTTGTTCAGACGGAATAGTTCGTTAATAGTGGTGTTGAAAGTGCCGGGGCTTGCTGCGTTTGCAAGGTGCGCATACACCATGCAGTACAGCACCTTGGAAGGAGCACCGTCGGGGAGTGGAGAGAGGGAGTTGCTGGGTGATGGTGCCTGTAGATTAGCGTGTAGAGTCTTGATGGCGTCGGTTTGTGGTTTGGTTATTGCAGCATATGTCGGTGAATTGGAGGTCTTCTTCAGAACTTTAGTTTTCTTCAATATGATTTCTTTCCTGAGTGGGCACTTAGCTGCAAGGGTATGATGATTACCCTTGCAGTTAAGACATGTTGGTGTTGTAGTAATGGTGCAGGATCTGAAATCGTGTCCATCATTCCCACATTTTGAACAAAACTTCTTATTCTTGATGGGGCAGTCCTTGGTGGTGTGATTATAGGAGTAGCAGGTCCAGCAGTGGGAGATGTATGTGAAACGTTCTTGTTCTATATGACTTGGGTGAATGTGGTAATATGAGATGGCCAGACCGTCAGAGAGAGCTTGGGCAGCCATGGAGATGCCTGAGAATGTAATCTTTAGCATTGATGTGGCGTTGGGGATCTTTGAGATGCTGTCTACCGAGGCCCACGTGTTTTGTTCCTCAATAGATGTCTTCAGTGCTTCAGTAGAGAGAGAGGTGACGATATTGTCAAGTCTTTTCACAAAGACCGAACGTTTCGACTTCAAGAATGGAGACGGGGATAGAGTGAATTGTTGTGTTTGTAGGGTCCTGATTGAAGAGTCGTCCATTAGTTTTAGTGCTTCCGTGTCATCTGTGCAGACGACAATGAAGGAGTCTTTCAGAGAGTGGATTGCCGTAAATTTGACCTGCAGGCAGGTCCTAACGACGGTAGCTAAAGCTAACTTCGAGGAGACATTTATTGCACCATTCACAGGCTTGATTTTCACACGATTCGACAGCATTGTGAAAAGGATATCACGTTTGTAGAATATAAATTCTACACCCCGACGGGGTCGAAGAGAGGCTTCTTGCGGTGTAGAGCAACTGTATGATCGGACGACGAAGTTGAAGTGACAGGATGGAGCCTTTATATGGTGCCAGGAGGTGAGACGTAGGTTGGTTTGGGAGGGCAGGTCCCTCTCAAACCCAGCCGTTCTCACTAGTAGAGGTCGAAGTTGATCCTACGTCTCACCTCCTGGCACTATATAAGGCCCGATTCTGTCACTGCAACTTCATATTGTTTCAGACAACGGAACAATGCTCTTCTCCAGACTGAGGGACTGACCACCTCAAAACTTTAAGGGTGATGGACTGATTACATCGTCTTCAAGTATCTTCTGCTTCTATCAACTTTTCTGTACTCGACTGAAGAAGCCTACTGTGTAGGCGAAACGTTTCAAAATAAAGATACCTAACTGTTGCATATGTGTCTTACCTAACAATCTGTCGGTATTTTATACCATTTTAATGTTCATTCTGTCAGACACTGCAACACAAGGGTATCTTGGTACAGACCATCTACTTCGACAACCTCTACTAGTGAGAACGGCTGGGTTTGAGAAGGACCTGCCCTCCCAAATCAACCTACGTCTCACCTCCTGGCACTATATAAGGCCCGATTCTGTCACTTCAACTTCATATTGTTTCAGACAACGGAACAATGCTCTTCTCCAGACTGAGGGACTGACCACCTCAAAACTTTAAGGGTGATGGACTGATTACATCGTCTTCAAGTATCTTCTGCTTCTATCAACTTTTCTGTACTCGACTGAAGAAGCCTACTGTGTAGGCGAAACGTTTCAAAATAAAGATACCTAACTGTTGCATATGTGTCTTACCTAACAATCTGTCGGTATTTTATACCATTTTAATGTTCATTCTGTCAGACACTGCAACACAAGGGTATCTTGGTACAGACCATCTACTTCGACAACCTCTACTAGTGAGAACGGCTGGGTTTGAGAAGGACCTGCCCTCCCAAATCAACCTACGTCTCACCTCCTGGCACTATATAAGGCCCGATTCTGTCACTTCAACTTCATATTGTTTCAGACAACGGAACAATGCTCTTCTCCAGACTGAGGGACTGACCACCTCAAAACTTTAAGGGTGATGGACTGATTACATCGTCTTCAAGTATCTTCTGCTTCTATCAACTTTTCTGTACTCGACTGAAGAAGCCTACTGTGTAGGCGAAACGTTTCAAAATAAAGATACCTAACTGTTGCATATGTGTCTTACCTAACAATCTGTCGGTATTTTATACCATTTTAATGTTCATTCTGTCAGACACTGCAACACAAGGGTATCTTGGTACAGACCATCTACTTCGACAACCTCTACTAGTGAGAACGGCTGGGTTTGAGAAGGACCTGCCCTCCCAAATCAACCTACGTCTCACCTCCTGGCACTATATAAGGCCCGATTCTGTCACTTCAACTTCATATTGTTTCAGACAACGGAACAATGCTCTTCTCCAGACTGAGGGACTGACCACCTCAAAACTTTAAGGGTGATGGACTGATTACATCGTCTTCAAGTATCTTCTGCTTCTATCAACTTTTCTGTACTCGACTGAAGAAGCCTACTGTGTAGGCGAAACGTTTCAAAATAAAGATACCTAACTGTTGCATATGTGTCTTACCTAACAATCTGTCGGTATTTTATACCATTTTAATGTTCATTCTGTCAGACACTGCAACACAAGGGTATCTTGGTACAGACCATCTACTTCGACAACCTCTACTAGTGAGAACGGCTGGGTTTGAGAAGGACCTGCCCTCCCAAATCAACCTACGTCTCACCTCCTGGCACTATATAAGGCCCGATTCTGTCACTTCAACTTCATTCTGTTCAAGATTGATGGACTGAACACATCGTCAGTACAGTCAAGAAGACTCTCTTCGACCTTTTCACAATGCTGTCGAATCGTGTGAAAATCAAGCCTGTGAATGGTGCAATAAATGACTCCTCGAAGTTAGCTTTAGCTACTGTCGTTAAGACCCGCCTGCAGGTCAAATTTACGGCAATCCACTCTCTGAAGGACTCCATCATTGTCGTCTGCACAGACGACACGGAAGCATCAAAACTTATGGACGACTCTTCAATCAGGACCCTACAAACACAACAATTCACTCTATCCCCGTCTCCATTCTTGAAGTCGAAACGTTCGGTCTTTGTGAAAATACTGGACAATATGGTCACCTCTCTCTCTACTGAAGCACTGAAGACATCTATTGAGGAACAAAACACCTGGGCCTCGGTAGACAGCATCTACAAGATCCCTAACGCCTCATCTATGCTAAAGATTACATTTTCAGACATCTCCATGGCTGCCCAAGCTCTCTCTGACGGTCTGGCCATCTCATATTACCACATCCACGCTAGTCATATAGAACAAGAACGTTTCACATACATCTCCCACTGCTGGACCTGCTACTCCTATAAACACACCACCAAGGACTGCCCCATCAAGAATAAGAAGTTTTGTTCAAAATGTGGGAATGATGGACACGATTTCAGATCCTGCACCATTACTACAACACCAACATGTCTAAACTGCAAGGGTAATCATCATACCCTTGCAGCTAAGTGCCCAATCAGGAAAGAAATCATACTGAAGAAAACTAAAGTTCTGAAGAACACCTCCAATTCACCGACACACGCTGCAATAACCAAACCACAAACCGACACCACCAAGACTCTACACGCTAATCTACAGGCACCATCGCCCAGCAACTCCCTCTCTCCACTCCCAGACGGAGATTCCTCAAAGGTGCTGTACTGCATGGTGTATGCACACCTTGCAAACGCAGCAAACCCCGGCACTTTCAACACCACTATTAACGAACTATTCCGTCTGAACAACATGCCTGCCTTCAATTTTCCGGACTCCACACCTTCAGCAGACATACTCAAGATCCTTCCCAACGTCCTGAACTTTACTGCACCTGCAGACCTGTCTCCTGCCCAAGCAACTGCTCCTGCAACTTCTATAACCACTTCCACCGCTGACAACGTTGATCATGTTGCCTCAACCACCGTCTCCCACCTCTCCCAGCCTGCTGTTACACAACCATTACACCTTACAGCTGCTCCTGTCGACCCTCAGTCACCGGCTACCACCATTGTAGATTCTCCCAATGAATCCACTCCAGAAGAGGAAGATAACGACGACTCCAGTAAACCCTCATGGGAAAACCTTACCTTTTACACTTCTCCTTCAAATACTGACACCATGACCTGTACTGAACTCTACAAAAGCCTCGGTGCTGGAACAGTCAAGTATGCATGTGAATCACCGCTTCACTTCTCACTCACCCAAGTTCTTGAGTTCATCAAGCCTCTACGTTTCACCTTCAGTAACAAGGCTAAACTATACCACCTATCTAGAAGCAGCTTCAAAAAGTTCGAAAATGGCTCCATTGCTAACCTGCCTCCTCAGTTACTCCTATAACTCCCATATGTGTTCTACCCTCTGATGTGACCTAGCCTGCTGCCAACTACTCAAGATTCAAGACTTCAACTACCACAAGTCCAATGCAACAGTCCCTGCTATTCCTGTTCTCAAGTCTGCCCCACGATCGCCTTAGCTGCTGGGTAAGCCCTGGCTCTATTTCTCTGACTAAGAACACTCCTCTCCAGAGCTATTCTTCATCTGTCCCATCTTCCCCGCTCATCCCATTGGGATCTTACCTGAACTTGTTTGCTTTGCTTGCTTTACTTCAACTTCATATTGTTTCAGACAACGGAACAATGCTCTTCTCCAGACTGAGGGACTGACCACCTCAAAACTTTAAGGGTGATGGACTGATTACATCGTCTTCAAGTATCTTCTGCTTCTATCAACTTTTCTGTACTCGACTGAAGAAGCCTACTGTGTAGGCGAAACGTTTCAAAATAAAGATACCTAACTGTTGCATATGTGTCTTACCTAACAATCTGTCGGTATTTTATACCATTTTAATGTTCATCATTCCAAGTATCTACCTCCACAACCACGACCATCAAGGACATCACCAGTAGTAGGCAGGACAAGCCTCCATCCTCTGCAGGGGTATACATAATCCCTTGTAATGACTGCAACAAGTTATACGTGGGCGAAACATCAAGGGACCTCCAAACACGTATTTCAGAACACCAATACGCAAGCAGGTCTGACGACACAAGGAATGCCTGCGTACAACACCTTAATTCACACAACCACTTGATAAACTACAGAAACTCAAGACTTATCGCCACAGAAGACAACACTCAATACCGAAGAATCCTGGAATCATCACTTATTTCTATATCCGACAACTTCAACCAGAATAGTGGCTTCTATAACATAGCTGAACCACTTGCCAAGAAACTTCTTCATCGCTATCCCACATAAGAACACTGTAGAAGGTCTCCTCACAAACTTATCCAATCTCCTTTCCAAGCTACCCAAGTTTTTAGACTCTACAACCCCACTCGGTACATCATCAGATGCAGCATTCTTCACCTGACCTCAGCCGGACTATAAAAACTCGCGTTCCTTCCACCCCAGGTAGTTTTGTTTGTGACTTGAAAAAGCCCACTGTGTGGGCGAAACGTAGTCAATAAAGGATCACATTATACTGCATTTGTGTTTATATTGCCATTGTGTCGGTATTTTATACCATTTATTTCCACCATGATAGTGTTCCCCTTTGTTCTGTCTTTCCAGAGTCTTCCCTGTATCTACTGTAAACACTTCCTTAAATCTCGTGTTGAGCTCCTCACATAGCTCTTAATCGTTTCTTGTGAGTTCCCCACCTTCTTTCCTCAGCCTGATTACCTGGTGTTTGACTGTTGTCTTCCTCCTAATATGTTTATACAGCAGTTTTGGGACAGACTTAGCTTTCGATACTATGTTTTCGTACTGTCGCAGGGCCTCCCTCCTTATCTGTGCATGCTCGTTTCTGGGTCTTCGACTAATCTCTTCGTTTTCCTGGGTCCTTTGCCTTCTGTACTTTTTTCATTCTCTGGTGCACTTATTTTTTGCCTCCCTACACCTTCGGGTAAACCAAGGGCTCGTTCTGGTCTTCCCATTATTTCTGTTGCCCTTGGGAACAAACCTTTCCTCTGCCTCCTTGCATTTTGTTGTTACATAGTCCATCCTTTTGTTTACCGACTTACCTACCAGTTCTCTGTCCCACTGAACCTCCTGCAGGAAGTTCCTTATACCTGTGTAGTCCCCTCTTTCATAGTTTGGCTTTTACCATTCAACTCCTGTAACCCTCTCCACTTATAACTCCACTACATATTCGAAGGTTAGGACTACGTGATCACTAGCTCCAAGGGGCATCTCATATGTGATGTCCTCAACATCCGAGCTGCTCAAGGTGAACACTAGGTCCACTCTCACTGGTTCGTCCTCCCCTCTCTCTTTGGTAATGTTCCTAACATGTTGATGCATGAGATTTTCCAGCACCATATCCATCATCTTTGTTCTCCATGTTTTGGGACCCCATGTGGCTCCAGGTTTTCCCAGTCTCCCTGTGGTTTAGCTGTATAGTCCTTGTGGCTTAGCGCTTCTTTTTGATTATAATAATAATAATAATCCCTGTGGTTTAAATCACCCATAACGAGTAACTTTGCTCTGCTCGAGTGAGCTCTTCAGGCCACCTCAGCTAGTGTGTCCAGCATTGCTCTTTTGCTCTTTTCATATTCCTCTCTTGGTCTCCTGCAGTTCTGTGTTGGGTTATACATCACTGCAATGAGTACCCTACGCTCCCCAGACTGCATTGCACTTACTATGTAATCCCTTTCTCCAATCTCGTCCATTCCTTCCATTTTCTCAAACCCCCATTGGTTTTTAATGAGCGCTTGCAACACCTCCTCCCCTTCTGCTCCTTCTATCTTTCCTGAGGATTTGATATCCGGATGTGAATATTGCGTCTGTTATTGTCTCAGTTATTTTAGCTTCTGTGAATGCTATGATGTCTGCGGACATCTCATTGATTCTTTCATTCCACTCCTCATATTTATTCCACCCACATTCGTATACCAAACCTTCAACTTTTTTTCTAAAACTGTGGTCTGGGGAGAATGGTGGGGTTGGGGAAGTGGGAGCCCTGGTAGGGGCCTATTGGGGGTTGCAGTGGGGTGGGGTTTGTGATGAAGGGGTTGAGGGAAGTGTGTCTATGAGTGGTTGATGTAGGGGGTGGGGTTTGTGATGTGGGTGGAGACAGATGGAAGCAGTGTGTGTATTTTGGTTTAGATTGCTCAGTTGCATTGGGGATGTTGTGGCTGGATTCCTTCCGTGGCTGTTTCTACAGGAGGGTGTGTTTGTTCCTCCACCTGGGCTTGGGTTATCCTGCTCATTGTTTCCCATTCCTCCTTTCGTCTTTGTACCCACTCTTTCAGTATCACCCTTTCTTCTTGTGTTCGATCTCGATTAAGGTACACTCTCCAGTACTCAGGTTTGTCCCTTAGTTGTGCCTTCTCCTGTTGGATCCTGTTTCAGGCTGATTCTTCCTTGAAAATCAGTCTGGTCATATTTGCACTCTTGCAAACCACCCAATTCTTTGAAAATTTTCAGCTGGATCATCTCATCCTCACCTATTGCTTTCGTGATATTTTCAATCGCTTTTTTCTCCTTCTCTCCTCCTGTTTTCTTGCATCATAGGTTTCCTCTTCAACCTCCTGGAGCCCCTAAACAAAAACTGACTTCTCCCTTTCGTCCTCCCACTGTCTCCCTTTTCATCCCTTGAGGTGATTTAGTTCCTTCCACTGAATCATTCCTTCCTCCAAACTCTTCCCTGGCTGATGCCCCTGGGCTCAGTGGTCTGCTTCTCCTGATCAGTTGTTCCTGGCCACTGCAGTTTTCTGTTAAAGTCTCTGCAAACAGCTTAGCACCTTCATTGTCTGTATTCCCCTTATTTCTTTGTGTGCTCCTTGTCTTTTCTGGGGCCCTACGTGGGTCTGATAGGGCCTTTGCATACAGTATAGCTCCTTTGCTCCCTATAGTCCCCTCGTCTGTGACTGATATAGAAGTTCCTGATATCATGGCTGTTTTGTCCTTTGGTTCTTTAGGCTGTTTCAGATTTTTTAGTTCCTCTTTTAAGCTCTGTATCTTAGCTTCTGCAGCTATGGCTTGTAGTTCCAATTGCCTGCTCTCTGCAGCTATCCTTTTCTCCACTTTCTTGCCGAGCTCTTCTAGCTTCTTTCTCCACTCTTTCCCCTTTTTTGTGTGCTCTGCTTCCCAATCTTCCCTTCCAGATTCATCCACCAGACCAGTGGTTCTCCATCCTGTTCTCTGATAACTAATTTTTTTTCTATTTCTCTTTTTTTTCCTTTCTCCCCTTTTTTCCTTCCTTTATTTTTTCTTTTTTCCCCTTCTCTCCTTCCCCTTTCTTTTTACCACAGAAAGAGGAGCTTATATATTTTCAGGAGTGCGCGTGTGTGTGTGGAGATGGGTGTTCTTTTGTGAGGATGTAGGGTGGGAAAAGGGAAGGGAGGTAGGGAGACGGAGAAGGATATAGAGTGGGAAGGGGGGACTGTGTGTGTGTGTGTGTGTGTGTGTGTGTGTGTGTGTGTGTGTGTGTGTGTGTGTGTGTGTGTGTGTGTGTGTGTGTGTGTGTGCGTGTGAAACAACGGGAATATGTTAATATAGCGGCTTGCAGAAATATATTGTATCTCGAAAGTACAGAAAAACTTTCAGAAATTATCAAATTAGCTGCCAAGAACAAAGCAATCAGTTTAAAACAAAGTAGTGCAAGAAATACAACAGCGGGTAGGCATGCAATATAATCAGTGACGTGTATGAATTAAAGCAGTAAGAGTGAATGAAATAAAACAGGCTCATTTCACGCACAGAATATGTATATTCTTGCAATTCCTAAGACCAAGTCAAATTTAAATAGCTGAGATATGTCTCCTGACTCTTACAGCCTGGGATTATCTGAAGGTTAGCTGATTATAGATTTTGAAATCCTCATGTACATGGTATTGTAGCAAACCAAAACTTTCTGTGGACGGCCTGATCAACGAGGCTCTTGGTGCTTGCTTCACACAGTCTGGCATAAGCAGTCAATTAATAAGTTTTGTTAAAACTAGTGGTGTGTGCAGTGAGAATGGTACAAATAAAATTCTGCACCTTATTTCCCGATCATTAAAATGTAGGGATGAGATGACTCCATATCTAATAGTTCAGTTTTGCAAATATTTTTCAGACAACTAATTAATGAGATTGATCTAAATTTATCAGGATGTTGCAGCTTAGGAATAGGTACAATGAGATTATTGCCTCATTAATTATGGCAGACACGCTCAGTCGTACTAATACATTATCATACAGGGGTAATATTCATGTTGGTGGGGAGGACGATAATCCTGTAACTCTCAGAGCTTTTGGCAGCAAATCAGGTTCAACCCTACGAAGGAGAGATTGGAATCATTTCTTCGGATGAAGATCTTCATCCTCGGCATCAAGAAACCTCCCTTGAAGGGTTAATCGTACTGACATCAATATGCTGACTGAAAATACATCTACATCAACTATTCTTCAATAGTAATCTCTGGACTTGTTAAAATACTAGTTCAGACATTTTTATCCTTGAATGTTTTGGCGATAATTAGGGCAATGATAGCCAGTATTTCACTCTTGTGTCGGATTAGTGTATTTTCATCAAACTTAGCAAGAATGAAAGGAGAAAATAAATTTGATATATTACCAAAATATACCTCATCATTTAGACTAAATAATTTTTTTAATTTTTTTTTTTGTGCTGATTGGAAAGTTAAATAATCTTGGACTAAACATTCACTGTAAGTACATGTACTAGAGTTCATATTTGTGGTCCTTATAGAACAAATTATGATTAATTCAAAACTGTTGAAGTTAAAGATTTGTGTCTTCTCTTGTTCTAAGCAGAATCTCAACAACAGCTACTTCATCATTATTTTTTTGCGTAACAGAGAACTCGTAACTCTTATACCTTTCAGTGTTATAATTAATAAAGTTTCTTTATTTTTTTCTATATAACTCCTTCATATCTGGAATTAAGATTGGGATTGACGGTTTCGAAACCTTGAATGTGATCAGAGAGAAGATGAATTATCACTGAGTAATGCATTGGCTCATTAAATCCCAGTTCACTATTTTGTCACAGTGGGTGTTCTGCATATAAATAAATAAAAATAAATAATTATACATATTCGATCATTTTCTACTTTCAGGGGAAAATTTTAGAGCATCGTAAGACTGGACTGCGGGAGCTTTTCGTGTCGTCCAGTGGCCTCCTGACATCCCACCTTCCGAGTCATTGTGGCGCTCGGGCAGCAGCCTGAGTGGGTGGAATGTCTCAAATTAAGGGAAGCCTTTGAGAGTTGAGAGCCTCATACCAGCGAAAACACCGGCCCCGAGATACCACACATTAATTAACCCTGGCTCCGGCACCAGCACCTCTGTTATTCCCTACGAGCTGTGTGTGAATGGGGAAGGTAGTAGACGAGTCTGTGGAGTTGAAGATGACTCACACCATGGTACATACCGGTCCCAAGTCTCCACTTGAACTGATGACGTGTGCCAAAGCTACTGGGCGTCGTCAACGATTGTAGCTAACTGCTACACCCCTTGTCTTAAAGAAGGCTCATTGTGCCGTTGTCGTAAAGCGGCCCTCGCCATACTGCTGTAAATAGTACTCTACTTTTACCAGTTATGACACCATCTAGCGAATGTATTATCATTATCATCTAGTGGGCTCGCGGGCAACCAACTTGTGAGTCTCAGAGGTCAGTACAAAAACGTCCTGTACGATTCTTAGATCTGTTTCTGTGACTTCATTTTTTTTTCCTTTTTTTATTACTATATCGGGTATCAGCATAATAACCATGGCAACCAAGAGCCATGTGACTGATGGTGCCAGTGCTAAGAAAAAGTTTAAGCATTCATGTTTTGGTGTTATGAAGGAAATCGAGATATTTGCTAAACATAAAATTGATTCACGTGTGTTGTAGTTGGCGAGAGCTCATGCACGTAATGAAACATCAGTTCATCCATTAAGAGAGAGATGGGGCCGAATTCCATAAGGCATTTAGATATGAAAATGTTGTGATAATGGGAGACTTTAACTTTAGACAAATTGATTGGAACAATATGACAGGAAATCTTGAGTCTAGTGACTTTCTTGATACGGTTCAGGATTGTGGAGAAATTTTCTCCAGGAGGGGGGTATCAGCTCCCTTCAGCCCCTTCAGCCCCTTTCAGCCCTGAGGGGCCCAGACCTCTCAGAAGGGGCAAGCATCTTGTTTACTGCTACAGTGAGTAATTGATCACAGATGCCGTACGAGTATGCGACGTGGTCAAGTGACCGACGCTCCTTGCAGTGTTGCAGAGTGTATTTTAATAAGAGACAGTGCATCTCTTACTTTAGCAGGACAATTAAGGAAAATCCTGCTCCCACTTTGTTACCATAGTAAAGATAGTGGACATTGTTGTCTATGCTTAAGACAGCAAGAATCAAACATTCTGCTTTGCTTCATCGAGGAAGTGGCAAGGAAGCAAAAGTACTATGTCAGCTTTTTTTTGTGCTAGGGGAGTGACGGCGTGGGGCGCTGTGGCGTTTTCAGATTACTTTTGACTCTACTGAGAGTGACACTGACGCCAGGATAACCAACAAAGAACACTGATCTGTGCGTTAGTGTGAACAAAGTATCTCATAAAACACAATAAACACTTAAGAGAAGTGTGATCAGCTTCTTCAGTGATAACATTGTGAACAATAAAGACAAATCTTGTGGAACATAGTGTACCAGTGTGCGTTTCCTAGACAATGGAAGACGTGGACATCCAAGGACACTTCAGCTTCTGTAAAGTCACCGATACCTGTCGAAGGTGTGAAGAACACCATAGCTCACGCTACAAGAGCAAGGTAGGTTACGAATTTCTTGTGGTACGGGGGACTGCGCAGTTCTTGTGTCGCAGGGAGTTTGTAATCAACCTATAGTCGGCAGTAAGGTGCGGACTTTTGAGTCCAAACAAGTAAGTCTGTCAGCCATCAGTGAATGAAATATGCTGACATAACACCCCCTAGGGGTAATTTATAATCTTACAAATTATAACTCTTTACAGCCCGTTGAGAGATGAGTCGACAGCTTCTAGACCTCGTCTGCAGGGGCGGCTGTGCAGGCGATGAGTTGTCTTTAAGTTAAGTTTTCACTGTTTAAACTTAGCTGATAACCCATTTCTCAACATAATGGGTCGTGCTCGAACCGGATAAAGACCACACTGTGGTCCAAATATGTTGTACTACAGTGTACAAATAACTTACAAGCCAAGGTCCTTCGAAAAACGCTGTAAAACAAGTGTTTTACAATTTAAATCAGTATAAATGAGTCCCTCCAGACTCAATCACAGAGAATGGGCAGCCAAAAGAAAACGGGCGTTCACCCAAAGAAAACGGGAGCTGGGTGACTCACCCAACAAGAAAACGGGGGATGGCACACTGCATCCACTGCTCCAATCTCGAAAATCGCTGATTTCGACAACAACAACCCAAGTGATGTTCAGTTTGTCTGAGTGTATACTCACATAGTGTTTATAATGTTTATAGACAGAAATTAAGAGACAAGATTGCGTTAAAGTTTGTTTCTTATAGATCTACCTGTTATATTAAAGGAACTTATATAAAGTGTAAGCTTTCAAATATATATTAACAGTGACATTTATATATGTGTAAGTAATATTCACGTGTGATTTACAGTTATACAGTGACATTTATAGTGTATAGTGAATGAAGTGTATAACATCGTTATTTACGATTAATCATCATGGTCAGGCTGACACAGCAAACTCAAGCCATAAACACCAGCCACATGTACTGTGTACCCTTCATGGTCATTGACCCTGAGGTTAAGCTTAATGGGTCAGTAGTGTCTGACTCGATTATTGCTGACTTCAGCATAATAAAAACTCAGCTGTTTATAGCAGTACAGTGTTTTTTAAACACTCTAAGTGTGGTGCTAGAATTTTCAGTATACCATTAAAATGGCTTGTTTGAAAACTCAGTTTCAGTCTTTACAGACTAAGATTACACAATTAGAAAATCTAATTTCAGTCTGTATAGGATTAACTCAAGATACAAACATAGATTTTGATGATCTTGAGGTCAAATTTGAATTATTTACACAACGTATGGAAATAATTGATTCAGACTATACACATTATGAAAATAAATTTCTTGAATCAGATCCATCTGAGGATGAAATTAAAAATGTTTTGGATACTTTTAGTAATCAACAATTAAGGTGGACAGGAGCACAGGCTATCTGCCGCAAAACTCTGTCACAGAGACCTACTGTAACTAGTGGTCAAACACCTGTTACACCTGTAACAACAACAAGTGTCCCATTACCAAGCTTACCTACATTGTCATTACCTATTTTCCAAGGTCATAATTATGAAGAATTCATTAGTGGTTTTCAATCCATAGTAAATTCACGAACTGACACAGATGAGATTGCTAAGTTCAATTATCTTAAATGTCTTGTGAAGGGAGAACCCTATGAACTGATTAAGTCATTTCCGGTGGTTAAAGGCAATTATCAAATAGCCTTACGTGTCTTAGCAGACAATTACTTTGACGCTGACAAGGCCAGAGTTAGACATGCAGTCTTAATATCAAGCTTGAAGCCACGCAAACATTGTTTTTCAGACTTACAGGCATTTAGAATCACATTAGACAATAGTCTCACATCTCTAGGTGCTAAATATGACCTAAGGCAATGTGATTGGTTTATCAGTGGTATTGTACAAGATAAGTTGTCACCACAAACTATTGAACGATTAAATATTATGTTCAATAAACGCTATTTCACTTGTGAGGAAATTAGCAATGGTTTACAAACAATAGTTTCATGCATGCAAGCAACGAGACAAGATGAAAAATCCACAAATCCCGTGGATAAGAAACCTTCAACTCAGTATAAAAGGAGTATACCTACTCCCACTAAACCACATAAAGGGAAATCCCATATAGGCATTTATCAAGCTGTGAATACAACAGACAGTAAACAGGCTGTCATACATAAACGTATTCCAAAATGTGTACTTTGTGATGGAACACATTGGGCACAGTATTGTATTCAATACACATCAATGGATGCACGTAAACAACGTGTTCATCAGCTAAAAAGGTGCATCAAGTGTTTAGGTGAACACAAGGGAGGAAAATGCTCACTGAAGAAGTGTTTTAAATGCAAGGGTATGCATCATACAGTATTATGCCAAAATACTTTTGCTGAACAGCAGCAGACTTCCACAGAATCAGGAAGTCAACAAGCAACAGCATTAAATGTGAGAGATAAGTTTAAAGCAACTGCTCTCCCGATAGCTCGAGTTGAGTTATCTAATAAATTTCGCAAAACCAATGTGCAAACACTATTTGATCAAGGCTCACAAAGGTCCTTCATAAGAAGAACAGTGTTACAGAAACTGAATAAACAACCCTATGCCAAAATACAGATAGATATAGCTGGTTTTTTCCACAATTCTGGTAAACAGACATTTGACCTAGCCAGAATCACTGTTGGTCTAGGAAACAGGAGAAAGACAGTAGAAGCTGTGGTAGTAGATGATTTGATTAAGTCTGTGCAGATCCAGGAATTAAAAGAAACAGTTGCAGCACTGAAAGCAGCTAAGATCAAGTTAGCCTGTCCTGACATACAGACGGACACAATTAGTCCAATTGATTTAATCATTGGAAGTGATTATTATCACTGTTTTGTGCAAAATATAGTAAGTAAACATGATGTTCACTTACTGAAAACAGCAGGAGGCCACATGATATGTGGTCCCATTCCCTCTCAAAGTGGGAAAGAAGCTGATATTGATTCAGTGGAAAATGTACTAGTTACGAGAATAACCGCTGATCATGTACCACAGCAAAAATTATCATTAATGGAAGAAATGAATGAACCAGTTGATAAGTTGTGGGATTTAGATGCGATAGGTATTGATGTAAATAAACCAAGCCCACATGAGTCTCAGACTTAAAACCAATATTTGGACACTGTCAGATATAAAGATGGACAGTATTGGGTTAGGTTACCATGGAAATTAAATCCACCACATCTGCCTAGCAATTATCGCATGGCTTTCGGACAGATGAAAGCACAAATACATGAGCTCAGGAAGAATCCAGAGCTACTGACTGTCTATGATAATATCATACAAGAACAGTTGGACAAAAAATTCATTGAGGAAGTAGTCGAAGATAAGTTGAAGACAGAAGCTCATTATCTCCCGCACCATGGAGTCAGAAAAGATTCTGAAACCACTCCACTACGTGTTGTATATAATTGCAGCGCACGTGCAAATAAAGATGTAGCAAGTCTTAATGACTGATGACCGGACCCTCACTAACTGAGAAGCTTGGAGACGTGCTTATGAAATTTCTCACGAACCCATATGCCTACACGGCTGATATTTCCAAAGCTTTCTTAAGAGTAGGACTACAAGAAATAGATAGAGATTATAGTCGATTGGTGTGGCCTGAAAATCCACATGATCCTCAAAGTCCTGTGAAAACTTATCGTTTCAAATCAGTATTATTTGGTGCAACATCCTCTCCATTCTTACTAGAAGCTACTCTAAATACACATTTGAAGAAATCTGCAAGTCCCTTCAAAGAAATCTTAAAGAAAAGTTTCTATGTGGACAATCTTCAAGGTACTGTGAATAAAGAGGAGGATTTGAAATCCTTATACAGAGAAGCTAACAAGGAGATGAAAGAAGCAAATATGCCTCTAAGGATGTGGAATACAAATTCAATGCAATTAAGGGAACTTATCTAAGAAGATTTCCCTGAAACTGAAATTCATGATTGCAACAATATGCTGGGACTTAATTGGAACACACAGGAAGATACTTTGAGTCTCAAAAGGATAAACAATAAATCATGCAGTACACTCACTGAACGTAGTTTACTGTCAGAGGTATCACAATGTTTTGATCCTCTAGGACTCGTCTCACCAATTAACATAAAGGGTAAAATGCTTATGCAAGATGCATGGAAGCTCAAAATTGGATGGGATGAGAAATTGCCTCTAGAAATGAGTCAAGCTTGGGATGAAATATCCAAGGAGTTTAAGCAACTTCATCAAATTAAATTTCCCAGACAAATAGGTCAAGAGGGAAACAATTACACATTACATGTGTTCTGTGACGCGTCAACCAGAGGTTATGGCGCTGTAGCTTACATGAGTAATGCTGAAGGAATTACACTAATTACTTCAAAGGCCAGGGTAGCACCCTTGAAGGTCAGAACAGTACCACAATTGGAACTGACAGCACTCTATGTAGGTACAAAATTAGCTGTCTATCTCAACAAAGTACTTGATCATCTCGCTATTGTAAAAACCGTGATCTGGAGTGATAATGAAGCAGTTCTCCAGTGGTTAAGAAATAATAAAAGTAAGCTGGTCTATGTACAGAACAGAGTAGCAGAAATAAAAGAGATGCAGAGAGATTATCTCTTTCTCCACGTCTCTACCCAAGAGAATCCAGCTGACCTGTTGTCACGTGGTGTCCCACTCAAGAAATTTGTGGATAATAAATTATGGCTCCACGGACCGAACTGGCTCTCTAATGAAAATAACTGGCCTCAGCAAAAGGCTCACATTATGCCAGAAGCAACAGTCTGCTTGAACACAGAAATAAGTTGTGTAAATACTGCAGACACAACAGAAATAGTCATTGATGGATCTAAATACTCATCTTTGGGTAAACTCTTAAGAGTTACACCTCTTGTCTTTAAATTCATTAAAGGAATAAAACCTGATTATGAATATCTTGAACCCATTAAATACTGGGTGAAACTAATACAGAAAGATGTTTTCTCTACAGAATATAAATTTCTGGAAACACAAGATAAATCCCCAAAGAAACCTGTCATGATTAATTCTTTAGGACTTTATCTCGACTCAGAAAAGATTATAAGATGTCGAGGAAGAATTCTTAATTCTTCACTACCTAAAAAGCCATACATCCAATATTGATCCCCAAGAATCATTGGCTAACAAAACTGATTGTGCAAAACGCCCACAGTAACGTGTTACATGGTGGGGTAGCTGACACACTTTGTCATATACGACAATCCTACTGGATACCTCAAGGTCGACAAAGTGTGAAAAAACAAATAAGGGACTGTATTACTTGTCGTCACTATGATATGCGAGTATGTCAGTATCCAGGTCCACCTCCATATCCCTCTGAAAGAGTTTGTCATATCACTCCATTTGAGGTGGCCGGTGTAGATTACACTGGACCAGTAATTTTAACCAAAACAGTTGACAAAGTTCCTATCAAGGTGTACATCTGTTTGTTCACTTGTGCAACAACTAGAGCAGTACATCCAGAAGTAGCCACTGACATGTCTGCTGAAACCTTTATCAAATTATTCAGAAGGTTTGCAGCCAGAAGGGCATGTCCCAGACTGATGATTTCAGATAATGCAACGAACTTTGTTGCTGGTGCTGCTTACATAAGCAAGATCTTTGATCAACCAGAAGTACAACAGATGCTGAATCAACGCAGTTGTCGTTGGAGATACATTCCTCCTAAATCTCCATGGCACGGTGGATTTTATGAAAGAATGATCGGCATTGTAAAACGTTGTTTAAGGAAGACTCTTCATCGTCAGAGAATAGACTTAGAAGAATTCCGTACAGTTGTGACTGAAATAGAAAATAGAGTCAACAACAGACCTCTAACTTATGTTACCGATGATCTGGACAATTTAGAAGTGTTAAGTCCATCTCATTTACTCCATGGCAGAAGGCTCGAACCTGTTCCTCCCATGAATGATAAAGAAATCATAGAGGATCCTACTTATTTCGAACCTGAGCAACTCAGACGTAAATTCAAACACCTTAATAAAGTGATTGAACGTTGGGAGAAACTTTGGCGAGAAGACTATCTCACCTCATTGAGAGAACACTTCTATGGAGCTGGTGTTCCTGAAAATCATAAGTCCTTAAGACCTGGTGACATAGTGATTATCGATAATGATGGTCTGAGGTCCCAATGGCCACTTGGAAAAATTGTGACCATATATCCTGTTGCAAATGGAATGATCAGGACAGTTGACGTTTTGAGCAAAGGTGTAGTGAATAAGCGGACAATAAATAAACTAGTGCCGTTATTATTATTATAATCAAAAAAGAAGCGCTAAGCCACAAGGGCTATACAGCACTAGTGCCGTTAGAATTACACAGTGTTGAAAACAAAATTAATGATTCTCCAGAAACCACACAGACTAAAGCTGTTCAGAAAAGACAAGCAGCAGTGGTGGCGAGTGAGAAAATCAAATTAATGTTAAGTGATGAATAGTTCACCTGCAGCGAACCTCCGCCGCCCCCCAGTGTGGAGAAATTTTCTCCAGGAGGGGGGTATCAGCCCCCTTCTGCCCCTTTCAGCCCTGAGGGGCCCAGTCCTCTCAGAAGGGGCAAGCCTCTTGTTTACTGCTACAGTGAGTAATTGATCACAGATGCCGTACGAGTATGCGACGTGGTCAAGTGACCGACGCTCCTTGCAGTGTTGCAGAGTGTATTTTAATAAGAGACAGTGCATCTCTTACTTTAGCAGGACAATTAAGGAAAATCCTGCTCCCACTTTGTTACCATAGTAAAGATAGTGGACATTGTTGTCTATGCTTAAGACAGCAAGAATCAAACATTCTGCTTTGCTTCATCGAGGAAGTGGCAAGGAAGCAAAAGTACTATGTCAGCTTTTTTTTGTGCTAGGGGAGTGACGGCGTGGGGCGCTGTGGCGTTTTCAGATTACTTTTGACTCTACTGAGAGTGACACTGACGCTAGGATAACCAACAAAGAACACTGATCTGTGCGTTAGTGTGAACAAAGTATCTCATAAAACACAATAAACACTTAAGAGAAGTGTGATCAGCTTCTTCAGTGATAGCATTGTGAACAATAAAGACAAATCTTGTGAAACATAGTGTACCAGTGTGCGTTTCCTAGACAATGGAAGACGTGGACATCCAAGGACACTTCAGCTTCTATTAAGTCACCGATACCTGTTGAAGGTGTGAAGAACACCATAGCTCATGCTACAAGAGCAAGGTAGGTTACGAATTTCTTGTGGTACGGGGGACTGCGCAGTTCTTGTGTCGCAGGGAGTTTGTAATCAACCCATAGTCGGCAGTAAGGTGCGGACTTTTGAGTCCAAACAAGTCTGTCAGCCATCAGTGTATGAAATATGCTGACATAATACCCCCTAGGGGTAATTTATAATCTTACAAATTATAACTCTTTACAGCCCGTTGAGAGATGAGTCGACAGCTTCTAGACCTCGTCTGCAGGGGCGGCTGTTCAGGCAATGAGTTGTCTTTAAGTTAAGTTTTCACTGTTTAAACTTAGCTGATAACCCATTTCTCAACAACGATTGCTTTTTAGAACAGGTTGTGACAGAACCAACTAGAGGAAACAATCTGCTTGACTTGGTTCTTGGCAACAAAGATTCACTAATTAACAATCTTCAGGTTAATGATGACCCTGGGGAAAGTGATCACAAATCACTTGGTTTCAATATATCATGGAATTACCCAGATAACTGCAATCAAATCTCTGTCCCAGATTTTCGCTTGGCCGACTTCATGTGACTGAAAAATTATCTGGGTGAGCTAAATTGGGATGTCCTGACTTTGGGTCAGGTAGGTGATCTTGGTTGCCAATATGAAGTTTTTCAGAGAATAGTTCTATCTGCCCAGACTACTTTTGTTCCGAGTAGGGAAATTAGATCTAACAAAAATGATCCCAAATGGATGAACAATAGATTAAAACATTTCATTGGCAAAAGAGAGGCATATATAGGCGCATCAAAAGAGGGGATGGGCAGTTAAGAAATCAATATATTCAACTGGAGAAATAAGGAAAGGTATAAGAGAAGCAAAAAGGGATTATGGGGCTAAGGTCGCAAGGGATTGAAAGACTAACCTAAAAGGGTTCTTTCAGGTATACAGAAGTAAGATTTGGGACAAGATTGGCCCACTTAAGAGTAACTCTGGTCAGATCACTGACAGTGATAAGGGTTTGTGTGAAATTCTCAATACCTACTTCCTCTCAGTTTTCACCCAGGAAAATACTAGCGATATTCCTGAAATAATAGATTATGTAGAATAGGATAATAAACTATGTACGATTGCGGTAACTAGTGACATGGTCCTCGAACAAATAAGAAACTAAAACCTAACAAATCCCCAGGCCCTGATGTACTGTTTGCAAGGGTGTTAAAGGAATGTAAAGAGGAACTTAGTATACCTTTGGCTAATCTTTTTAACATATCATTACAAACTGGCAGAGTGCCTGATAAGTGGAAAATGGCAAATGTAATACATATTTACAAGGCAGGTGACAGATCCTTGGCTTCGAACTGTAGACCAATAAGCCTTACCTCCATAGTGGGAAAATTTATGGTATCAATAATTGCCGAAGCAATTCTTAGCCATCTTGATAGGCACAAATTGATTAATGAATCTCAGCACGATTTTACAAAGGTGTTTGAAGAGGTAGATCATGGTAATGAATATGATGTTGTGTATATGGACTTCAGTAAGGCTTTTGATAGAGTTCCACATCAGACGCTATTGAGGAAACTTAAGGCACACGGAATAGGAGGAGAAATTTTTTCCTGGGTAGAGGCATGGCTGATAAATAGGCTGCAGAGAGTTTGCATAAATGGGGAGAAATCAGAAAGGGGGCACGTCACAAGCGGTGTTCCTCAGGGGTCAGTGTTGGGCCCGTTGTTGTTCACAATTTACATAAACGACATAGATGAAGAAATAAATAGTGACACAAGCAAATTTGCTGATGACACCAAAATAGGCCGTCCAATTCATTCTAATGAGGACACTAGAGCACTCCAGGATGATTTGAATAGACTGATGCAATGGTCGGAATAGTGGCAGATGCAGTTTAATATTGACAAATGCAAAGTTCTAAATGTTGGACAGTTAAATAACCATGCCACATATAAACTAAATAATGTAGATGTTAATACTACTGATTGGGAAAAGGATTTAGGAGTTCTGGTTAGCAGTAATCTAAAACCAAGACAACAGTGCATTAGTGTTCGCAATAAAGCTAACAGAATTCTTGGCTTCATATCTAGAAGTATAAGTAATAGAAGTCCTCAGGTTGTTCTTCAACTCTATATATCCTTGGTTAGGCCTCATTTAGACTATGCTGCTCAGTTCTGGTCACCGTATTACAGAATGGATATAAATACTCTGGAAAACGTACAGAGGAGGATGACAAAGATGATCCCATGTATCAGAAATCTTCCCTATGAGGATAGACTGAGGGCCCTGAATCTGTACTCTCTTGAAAGGCGTAGAATTAGGGGGGATATGATCGAGGTGTATAAATGGAAAACAGGAATAAATAAAGAGGATGTAAATAGCGTGCTGAAAATTTCCAGCCAAGACAGGACTCACAGCAATGGTTTCAAGTTGGAAAAATTCAGATTCAGGAAGGATATAGGAAAGTACTGGTTTGGTAATAGAGTTGTGGATGAGTGGAACAAACTCCCGAGTACAGTTATTCAGGCTAAAACGTTGTGTTGTTTTAAAAATAGGTTAGATAAATACATGAGTGGGTGTGGGTGGGTGTGAGTTGGACCTGAATAGCTTGTGCTGCTGGGTCTGGTGCAGTGCTCCATCCTTGAGTGGAGGTGACCCGACTGGGTGGGTCATTGGGCTAATCCGGGGGGGACATGGGCCTGCTCCACATGGGTCAGTAGGCCTGTTGCAGTGTTCCTTGTTTATGTTCTTAAATATACCAGTTATTGTAATGAATAACCCAGTTTGTCGCCTCATGATGACATACGTCACAACAGCTAAATAAAACAGAAGACTTATTGACTTAATAGACTGAACAAAAAACAAAGAAAGGTGCAGCATTTATGTTATCTTATAAATAGAAAAAGCCTTAGAATACTATGCAACAGTGTGTCATGAGGAAGAAGGCCTGAGAAAGTGTGTAGCAGTGGCTGGTTCCAGAAGTTTAAGTTGCGTAAGTTTTCTAGTTAAAGTGCTTCAGGTGATCACACAGCAGCAAGTAATTCCTATGCTGAATTTCAGGAAATTATTTCTGAGGCTGGCCACGAGCCACAGTACTGCTCAGAAACTGAGTCTACAGCAGCTGATGATGCCTTACCGTCAGAGACCAGGAAAACATTACAGAATATCGTAGTACTCCAAAAAAATTAACACACACACACACACACACACACCAGTGAAGAAGCGTGGCCAGGAGCTATGAATCGGCCCTTGCAACCACAAATAGGTGAGTACACACACACACACATACAACAGGCCAAGTGTCTAATCGACATGTGCTTAAGACAAAATGGTAACTAACAGGAGCTATGCAGTGTTACACAACACACACACACACATATGGCACACATATGTGCGCGTGGGCCGAGTTTTCTTAAAATGAAAAAACCTGGACTACCATTAAGGGTGTGGAAAATTTTTAATTTTCCGAAACTATAGCGCCTAATAGGTGTTTTATGTGCCGATATGAGTCAAAAATGTATTTGAAAATAGAGTAGAACCAAGAGTTCCCTTTGCGCATGCGCGGATGTGCGGGTGGAAGTGGCGGGTTTGTTTTGAAGGTGGAGTGGAAGCTGGAAAAGCATGGAACCACGAAATTGGCATTCACGGCGGCCTAAGGATTAATATAGGCCTCATTTCGTAATAGGAAGTGTCGTAACTGTTCCTGGTGGAGAGTGAGGGAACGTGATTTACGGGACCACGGTAATAGAGTGGTAAAATGAGTGAATAAGGGTAGGACCGTTGGAGACTGGCGCGTCGTCCTGGACTGTGTCCCGGGGAAAATTACCCTTGGTTTAATCATCACTCATCGGTCTCAGATCTTAATGGAGTGATCTCTAATGTGTATAATAATTATGAGCCATTAAATCGTCTTGTGAATTGTAATGTAATTAATGATAATAACGCTAAGTTAAGAGAATGCGTGAAGTGAAATAAGTCGTTTTGCTCCGAGTGAACACGTTAGACCTCGTTGTTCCCGAGAAGAGGAAAGTGAAGCTCCTTGAGTCACGACTTTTAAAGCGGGACAAACCAACGGATACCTCGTCCTGCTGGAATGAGAACCGTGTCGGTGTAGCAGGACATCGAAAGGAGATGGTGAATGGAGGAAACAAGGAGTATCAATCACCCACAGTTAAGTAACCCTTCTAGTTATAACAGAATTATGCTGGCCAGTTGTGTTATGTTGTAATTAGATAGGTTATGAGTGATCCAGCTACATCAAGTGACCACCAGAGAACATCTGGTAAGTGGTGGGATTATGTCCAAATGTTTTCCTTGATGGATGTATCCAGGTGTATCCTACCCCCCCCCTTCATTCAGCTAAACTAATATAATCTATACAGTCCACAATTAATTAGTAGCACCGTACTTGTGGGTGCTATCCAATCCATACTGGTCTCGGATAGATATGGATAAGATTGTGAGGTCGAGGGGACCACTTGCCGCGACCAGTGGTGGTTAGGTTTTCTCACATGGCTACACGGGGTGACTACGGTAAACAATATGATTGTCTTCCAATGAGATTACTGGTATGTATATAATGTTGAGGTACATACAGGTAAGCACCCTAGAAAATTTTCCACATCTGCCCGTTGGTCCTTCGTGAACCGGATGCAATCAGTGAAAAAATTAATTGAATTAATTACTTAATAATTAAGTGACTGATTGAAGGAAGTGGGTGTAGGGTGCACGAGTTTAATCGATCGTGTGATGGATGATAATTAGCCCAATAAATTGCTAGCACATGGGTGGCTAGGATTTATACAAGAGTAAAGTGCAAGAATTACTCTTATAAGGCGTCTACTTAAGTAGTATAATGGGTGATTATTAATTCCCTAACCATGGCTGGGTGTGAGGAAGTTAGTGCGGCTGGCAAGTCCATGGATGCCAAAGCAAAGAAAGCGTCACTACAAGCTCGGAAGGGTCATGTTACTAAATCATACAAGAAGTGTATGGAGTTAATGAGACAAGAAACGGTAAACCCTGATGAATTAAAGCTACACCTAGATGCCTTAGGAAATAGACATGAGTCATATAGATTGTGGTTTAAAGACTATGAAAAAGAGCTGCTAGAGAATTGTGCAGATGATGCTGAAAGGGAGCGGCTGCTGGATCAACATTATGAAGTGGAGGACAACATTGTGTCCTGCAAAACTAAGGCTTTGGAGAAGGTAAAGGGTGTAAACAATGTTGTTGGTCAACCTAGTAAGGAAAGTCAGAGGCGTCTACCAAAACTCCCAGAATTATGTATGCCTGTGTTTAATCCGGGAGAACACTGGGAGGAGTTTTGGTCTATCTTTAAAGCAGTCGTACATGATAGGAGTGATCTTGCAAGTGTTACCAAATTATGCTATTTAAAGGGACAAGTAAGGGGAGATGCGCATGTTCTCATACAAGCATTCCCAAATGTAGATGACTCCTATAGTGAGGCAGTTGACTTGTTGGAGGTCACTTACGGTAACTTGGAGCAAAGTAGGCTGGACCTAGTAGCTAATTTGGCTAGTTTGAAGACTCCAGATCACAACCGCAACAGCTTACAGCAATTTAGGATCAAACTAGAAAGCACTCTTAAGAC
This sequence comes from Cherax quadricarinatus, assembly GCF_038502225.1. Lineage (NCBI taxonomy): Eukaryota > Metazoa > Arthropoda > Malacostraca > Decapoda > Parastacidae > Cherax > Cherax quadricarinatus. The sequence continues at coordinate 54,744,784 of NC_091299.1, read as the reverse complement.
CTTGAGTAATAAATATGATCTGGAGGGAGCAGAGTGGTTGTTGAGTGCCTTGATTCAGAATAAATTGAACCACAAGACCATAGAGTGGTTATCTAACAGATACCACAAGGGTTACTTCAGGTTGGAAGAAATAAGAGTGGGACTGCAAGAGCTAATTGTCCAACTGCAGACCAGCCAACCCATTACCTCTAGGAATACCACGTCTACAGACCCCAGTGCACCTGCCAAGTTCCACAAAGGGAAACCTTATCCTAATATCAATAATCCTAAGCCACCTACTACACGGGGTTACGTAGGCACGTATCAAGTGACAGGTGCCAGTTATAGTGGTTCTCCACCTCCAAGCAAGAGGAGGAAGTACCACAATAAGGGTAGCCCAGTTGATAAGAGGTCAGGCAAAGAAAGGAGAGATTGTATCTTCTGCAACGGTACTCATTTCTCTAAGAACTGTAATGCCTATAATTCATGGGATGTTAAAGTGGAAAGATTGGAAGAGCTTGCTAGATGTATCAGGTGTCTAGGAAATCATAATGTAAGGGATTGCCGTGCTAACTTGCACTATTGTTATCAGTGTAACAAGGGAAGACACCACATAGCTATGTGTAAGGGCAGATCTAATCGTAATGATGGTAACAATAGTACTGATAGTGATAATAACCCGGACACAACAGTAGCCCACGTAAAGATTGCAGCTAACGTCGGTAATGATGGCCTAGCTGAGGTAGCTTTGCCTGTGTTGGATGTGGTGATTAATGATAAACGGCGTAAATCCAAAACTGTAACAGCATTACTGGATCAGGGATCACAACGTACCTTCATAAAACGTAACTGCCTTAATGGGATGAAGGTACAAATGGGAGATCCTGCTATACTCAAGCTATCTGGCTTTCTCTCGAATAAGAAGGCCCAGTCATACGACACTGTTTATGTAACTGTCCGGCTGGGCAATGAGAGAAAACGTATTAATGCCGTAATTGTGGATAGGCTCCCAGAGAAAATATCTACAATAGGGCTTGGTAACGCTACTGAAAGGCTTTCGAGTAAGGTAAATTTGGCACCTTCTGGTATAAATAATGATTCTGTGGGGCCAATAGATATTTTGATAGGTAGTGACCATTATGCCACCTTTGTAAAGGGTATGACAAAGAAATGCGGAGTCACCCTTCTAAGGACCGCAGGAGGTCACGTGATGTATGGCAGGCTTCCTCGTACCGATAATGAATGACTGGAGGAATCCATAAATACAGTTACGGTGTGTCTTACTCATGAAGTATCACCCCAGTATAAATATACTTCAATAGAGGATGAAGTTGAACCTGTGTATAAATTATGGGAATTGGACAGCATAGGGATCAATGTAAATGAAGAAAGTCCAGATGATTCCTTTACTCAAGAACAATACCAGAAGGATGTTAAATTTGAATCTGGACAATACTGGGTGAGACTTCCGTGGAAGCTGAACCATCCAGACCTACCAACTAATTACCGGATGGCGTATGGACAATTAAAGGCTCAGCTCCACGAATTGAGCAAGACACCAGAACTGTTGACTGCTTACGATGATATAATTAATGAGCAGTTAAATAATAAATTCATAGAGGAGGTACCTCCCGAGCAAACCCAGATTTATGGTCACTATTTGCCACACCACGGAGTGAAGAAGGATTCTAAGACCACTCCTCTGAGGATTGTGTTAATTGTAGTGCCAGGAGTAATAAAAGTGTACCTAGTTTGAATGACTGTTTGATGACAGGTCCGTCGTTGACGGAAAAACTGGGAGACATACTATTAAACTTCAGGGTTAAGAATTATGCCTTTACGGCAGACATAAGTAAAGCTTTCCTGAGAGTGGGTCTGCAGGAGGCTGACCGGGATTGCACTAGGTTCTTATGGCCCGAGAATCCTAGTGACCCACATAGTCCCCTGAAGACTTTTCGCTTCAGGAGTGTATTGTTTGGTGCTACCTCCAGTCCGTTCCTACTCCAGGCAACGATAAATGCACACCTTAAGCGTACGGGTGGTCCACTGAGTGGAGTAATGGGTAAACAATTTTATGTGGACAATTTCCTGGGGGTGACGTCTACTGAAGAGGAACTAATGAGCATATACGCAGGGGCTAATGAAATAATGCAAGGTGCAAATATGCCCCTGAGGGAATGGAACAGTAATTCGTCCAGTTTAAGAGTTCAAATAAATAAAGACAACCCTGGAGTTGAAGTGTCCAAATATAGTAATGTGCTGGGACTGACTTGGGACACAGAGGGAGACTTGTTATCGTTAAAGTCTAATGACTACAGCATGCCCAATAAATTAACCAAGAGAGTCTTGCTTGCAGAAGTTTCAAAATGCTTCGATCCACTAGGCTTAGTGTCCCCACTTACCATAAGAGGAAAATTGTTGATACAAGAAGCATGGAAGCTTAAGTGTGCTTGGGATGAAACCCTACCTGAGGAATTTGTTGAAAGGTGGGAAGAACTAATAGGGGAATACGTAAAATTACCAATGTTGAAGTTCCCCCGTAATGTGGCCAGTCAAGATGGAGAAAATGTACTCCACATTTTTTGCGATGCTTCGAAATTCGCATATGGAGCAGTCGCTTACCTTCAATGTAATAGTGCCATTTCTCTTATGTCTAAGGCTAAGGTGGCTCCAATCAAATCACGCACCTTACCTCAGTTGGAATTAACGGCCATTTATGTAGGTGTCAAATTAGCCAATTATATAAGAAATAAATTGCGAGAGATAAATATCAGCGACACCGTAATTTGGTCTGATAACGAGGTATCCTTACAATGGATTCGTAATGGTAACAGTAAGATTGTGTATGTACAAAACAGAGTCGCTGAAATCAATCAAATGCAGGAGAAATATAACAGTTTGGGTCAGCATATGTTAACCTTTAATCACATTCCTGGTGACGAGAACCCAGCTGACTTCTTGTCTCGAGGCTTGACTTATGAAAAATTTGTGAGTGCTTTATCGTGGTTTAAAGGGCCAAGTTGGCTGGTGGACAAAATTAACTGGCCGGTGCAAAAGGCACATATTGCTCCTGTCGAAATTACGGTGAGCACCGCTCCGGTCAGTAGTCCCTCCTTAGCCATTGATATGAACAGGTATTCTTCCTTACCTAAGCTGATTAGTGTGACCAGGTTAGTGTTTAAATTTATAAGTAAGATGAATATCTCACATAATTTTCCCCATCCCCTGAAATACTGGCTACAGAGGGTACAAGAAGAAACCTACAGGGATGAGATTAAATTCATGATGGACGGAAAAATTGTGAAAGGCTCAATAATAGAAAAGCTGGGGCTGTATTTAGAGGATGATGTAATTAGGTGCAGAGGCAGGTTACAAAATGCTGAATTGGGGGAATATGCTAAGCACCCTATCTTGCTGCCCAAAACTCATCACCTGACAACCTTGATTGTCTTTAATGCCCATAATAACGTGATGCACGGTGGGGTACAGGATACCTTAAACTGTATTCGGGAAACCTTCTGGATTCCACAAGGACGGCAAAGTGTAAAAGGGGTTATCAAGTCGTGTGTAATATGTCGCCGGTTGGATGCCAGAACCTACATGTACCCAGGTCCTCCACCATTGCCCAAGGAACGCGTGCAGTTGGTAAAACCATTTGATGTGACCGGAGTGGACTATAGTGGGCCAATCATTTTGACAGGTACTTCAGATGGTGTCCCCTTGAAGGTGTATGTATGTCTATTTACTTGTACAGCTACTAGGGCTGTCTGCAGAACAGTTCATACTGCTGTTCCGGAAATTTGCAGCTAGACGATCCTGTCCAAGATTGATGATCTCAGATAATGCCACCAATTTTGTAGCGGGTGCTCAACACTTGATGAAATTAAATAAGAGTGATGATGTACAGTCTTTGTTGACCCAGCGAGGGTGTGTCTGGAAATTTATTACTCCCAGAGCCCCTTGGCAGGGAGGACTGTACGAAAGAATGATAGGTACAGTGAAAAGATGTCTTCGTAAGGTGCTACACAGGAAGAGAATTGATTTGGAGGAATTCCGGGCAGTGTTGGTGGAGGCAGAGAATCGAGTGAACAATCGCCCTCTGTCATACATGAGCGACACTCCTGACGCGGAGATACTGACTCCCTCTCACCTAATATGTGGACAAAGGTTAGAAGCTGCACCTATCTATAGAGATAATCCCGAGGGAAGTGATGAGGATTACAATAACGTGACTGTGTTGAGTGACAAGTTCAAGATGTGTGGCGTAAAGAATATCTTCTTACACTACGTGAACACTTTTATGGTGCGCCAGAGGCAGTAAACCGACAGAACATTCAACCAGGTGACATTGTGTTAATTGATACTGAACAACATCGAACATTGTGGCCTCTGGGCAAGGTAGTTACATTATACCCAGATGCACAAGGTGTTGTCAGAAACGTCAAAGTGTTGTGTCGTGGTCAGGAAAGTTTGCGTACCATTAATAAATTAATTCCCTTAGAATTAAATGGTGTTCAATCCAGTGCAGATGGAAACCTAAGGGAAAGTGACACGAGTGATATTGAAGACACTGACCGGGTAATGCAAGAAGAAACTGTAGTAAGACCCACTAGGAAAACAGCAGCGCAATCTAGAGAGGGCTGGAATCGTCTCCTGGAGGAAGACGCAATTTAAGTCGTCTAACAACGACTTCCGCCCGGCCGCAGTGTGGAAAATTTTTAATTTTCCGAAACTATAGCGCCTAATAGGTGTTTTATGTGCCGATATGAGTCAAAAATGTATTTGAAAATAGAGTAGAACCAAGAGTTCCCTTTGCGCATGCGCGGATGTGCGGGGGGAAGTGGCGGGTTTGTTTTGAAGGTGGAGTGGAAGCTGGGAAAGCATGGAACCACGAAATTGGCATTCACGGCGGCCTAAGGATTAATATAGGCCTCATTTCGTAATAGGAAGTGTCGTAACTGTTCCTGGTGGAGAGTGAGGGAACGTGATTTACGGGACCACGGTAATAGAGTGGTAAAATGAGTGAATAAGGGTAGGACCGTTGGAGACTGGCGCGTCGTCCTGGACTGTGTCCCGGGGAAAATTACCCTTGGTTTAATCATCACTCATCGGTCTCAGATCTTAATGGAGTGATCTCTAATGTGTATAATAATTATGAGCCATTAAATCGTCTTGTGAATTGTAATGTAATTAATGATAATAACGCTAAGTTAAGAGAATGCGTGAAGTGAAATAAGTCGTTTTGCTCCGAGTGAACACGTTAGACCTCGTTGTTCCCGAGAAGAGGAAAGTGAAGCTCCTTGAGTCACGACTTTTAAAGCGGGACAAACCAACGGATACCTCGTCCTGCTGGAATGAGAACCGTGTCGGTGTAGCAGGACATCGAAAGGAGATGGTGAATGGAGGAAACAAGGAGTATCAATCACCCACAGTTAAGTAACCCTTCTAGTTATAACAGACTTAAGCTGGCCAGTTGTGTTATGTTGTAATTAGATAGGTTATGAGTGATCCAGCTACATCAAGTGACCACCAGAGAACATCTGGTAAGTGGTGGGATTATGTACAAATGTTTTCCTTGATGGATGTATCCAGGTGTATCCTACCCCACCTCCCTTCATTCAGCTAAACTAATATAATATATACAGTCCACAATTAATTAGTAGCACCGTACTTGTGGGTGCTATCCAATCCATACTGGTCTCGGATAGATATGGATAAGATTGTGAGGTCGAGGGGACCACTTGCGCGACCAGGGGTGGTTAAGTTTTCTCACATGGCTACACGGGGTGACTACGGTAAACAATATGATTGTCTCCCAATGAGATTACTGGTATGTATATAATGTTGAGGTACATACAGGTAAGCACCCTAGAAAATTTTCCATAAAGGGTAACCGTAGTGAAAGGAATATACTAGCTAGTGAAAAAATATCACAAAAAAAAACTACACCACTGAGAAATCAGCATGAAATAAATTTACGTGGAATAGAAAGGGGAAAATTACCGTAGGCCTAGTGCCCTAGTGCCTTGTCAGTAATTAAACAACGACCCCATTATAGTGCAGTGAAAAGAAAAGTGAATCTTGAATAAATATAGTGTATATCCTTGTGATAACCAGTGTACAACACAGTGATAAAATACCAGTGATAAAATAATAGGAAATTAAAAAACAATAGTGAAGTGTGGCAGTGTGGGACAATCTACTCGTCCTGGTGTTGACACGTGACACAGTGAAGTGTGGCAGTGTGGGACAATCTACTCGTCCTGGTGTTGACATGTGACACGTGACACACAAAGCTTTGAGTTACCACATATAATGAATTAACTAGGATACTGATACATAATGGAAAGACCTAGTGAACCTAAATTGTCAGTGGAACAACACATGGATAGAGATTAAACATAATGGAAGTGTTTTAAACTAATATGTGGCATCGCATGCGAAAACTGCCATGTACTCTGGAGTAGTGTGTTACAGTCATACGTCTGGCAGTGCTGCCAGGCAGCCTGAGTGGCTGCCATATGTGATGAATGGTTTTGAAAACACCATATACCCCCATAGACTGGTTATAAATGACCATAATTTTTAAAGGGGTGGACCGGTAAGCCAGCGGAAGGCCTCGGTCAGATGACCAAAAGCTCCAAAGGCGGGTCATCATCTGACTAAGACCCACGTCAGGAAACATTTGTCCTGTTTCCTGACGAACCTTACCTAACCTACCTAACCTAACCATATACCCCATACCACAATAACCCCAGTCTAGATCAGTGTGAGGAACTCAGATCAGTGAATTAAAATATATATGAGTGATATGTGAGGAATGAATCTGGGAAGAGTTATACAGTGAACAAAACAAATTAAATGCATAATATTAATAATATTAATCTATAGTCATAAGTAATAAAACAAGTGATAGTGGTATTGATGTGCAGGGAAACACAGTGAACATAAAGTGAGCATAAGATAGAGGAAAAGGCATAAGCGGAATGACCTACCGTGCAGTGTCCTTCCCATAACGTCCTGCCTCCGATCCCCCTAACCAGTGGGAAGGGTTCCCCTGCAATCACCCCAAACCTCTCTCCTTCTCCTACCACTCCTACCAGGGGTGATGGCACCCCCCCCCCCATTGGCGCCATTACCCATTGACCACGGGCCCACCTCTCATCACCTACAATCTATCTGCCACTCAAAACAACCTACCACCACCACATACAACTGCCCAGGATAAGATAAATAGCAGTGATCATGGCCAGTAATAAGATCTGTTGCAGGATGTATGATATTATACACCAGTGGTGTATTATACATCAGTGGTCAAGTCTGAGGTCAGTGGTCACGTGTGGTCATACCGTCCTGAACTGTCTGCGTATTAGTATTAGCGTGGGGTGTTACCAAGCACCATGGCTTGTTGTAGTGTTATAGAATCTCAGCTTAAAGTGGAAATAAATGGTATCAAATACCGACACAGTGGAAATATAAACACATATGCAGTATAATGTGATCCTGGTCTACTGGTCTACTCACAACTTGTCCAATATAAATTCTCTGGAAAATGTACAAAGGAGGATGACAAAGTTGATCCCATGTATCAGAAACCTTCCCTATGAGGATAGACTAAGGGCCCTGAAACTGCACTCTCTAGAAAGACGTAGAATTAGGGGGGATATGATTGAGGTGTATAAATGGAAGACAGGAATAAATAAAGGGGATGCAAATAGTGTGCTGAAAATATCTAGCCTAGACAGGACTCGCAGCAATGGTTTTAAGTTGGAAAAATTCAGATTCAGGAAGGATATAGGAAAGTACTGGTTTGGTAATAGAGTTGTGGATGAGTGGAACAAACTCCCAAGTACCGTTATAGAGGCCAGAACGTTGTGTAGCTTTAAAAATAGGTTGGATAAATACATGAGTAGATGTGGGTGGGTGTGAGTTAGACCTGATAGCTTGTGCTACCAGGTCGGTTGCCGTGTTCCTCCCTTAAGTCAATGAGACCTGACCTGACTAGGTTGGGTGCATTGGCTTAAGCCGGTAGGAGACTTGGACCTGCCTCGCATGGGCCAGTAGGCCTTCTGCAGTGTTCCTTCGTTCTTATGTTATGTTCTTAATACCCCTGCCAAGCTACCCAAGACTCTATAACTCCACCCGGTAGATCATCAGATGCAGCATTCTCCACCTGACCTAAACATTCTGAACATGACTATAAATACTCTCGTACCTTCTACCCCAGGTAGATCTGTGTGTGACTTGAAAAAGCCCACTGTGTGGGTGAAACGTTGTCAATAAAGGATCACATTATACTGCATGTGTGTTTATATTTCCACTCAGCTTAAAGTGTTGAAGAACGAGGTTCTACTTCAGGAGGAAAACAGGAGGGTGAAGCGTCGCCTAGATGTGTTTGGCAGTGAGTGTGAGATAGCCGGTGCTGGTAAGGAAGAAATGATTACCACCAGCGAGAGTGGCAGCCGCTTTAAGTGGCAAATGGTCCACAGTTCAGGAAGAAGGAAGATAAGGTGGGTCAATAAAGATGTGAAGGTAGGAAATCGATTCTCTGTTCTCCAAAACGAGCGTACTTCAGTGGTTAGTGAGGTTAAAGGTACCTCTGACTCTCCTGCTAATCAAGGTAAGAATATTCTGATTGTGTGGGCTCTCAGGTAAGATATATGGACTGTGCTTTTTGTAACAGAGATAGAAAAGTCAGACAGAGAGTGTGCCTCCCAGGAGCTGGTGTTGGTGACATAGTCAGCAGGTTGAAAATATTATGTCAGGTAATGGGAACAAGCCTATTATCTGTCTTACTGCTGGTGGAAATGGCATTGGGAATGGGAGGAGACAGGAGCTAGTGGATATGTACAGGTCAGCCATAGAAGTACTCAGGTCTAAGGTAGGGATCCCTTTCATATGTAGCATCTTGCCTAGAAGGGGAGTGGGCAATGAATGTATGTGTAGGGCAAATGGTATAAATTGCTGGCTAGACAGGTACTGCAAGGAACTTGCAATCCCATTCATTGATAACTGGGACAAATTCTATGGCAAACACGATATGTATGCAAGGGATGGGGTTCATCTTTCTGGGGATGGAGTGGTTGCATTAGCCAATTCGATTGAGAGGGTAATTGATGACTTGTCTAGGAATTTAAAATGATAGTTTATAGAGATATGGGTGTTTGTGGGAAACAATCAGGCTGCAGCATTAGGGTTAAAAACAGCAGTTATTACCAGGATACCTCAGGGATATGTTTAAAAGACAATATTAAAAATAAAGTTGCTAGTAATGGCAAATCAACTGATCAACAAACAAAGAGAGATAGTAGAGGGCAACGACTAGCTCTCTTAAGGTTTACTATACAAATAGTAGGAGTCTAAGAAATAAGATAGATGAGCTAAGATTACTGGCAAGTGCAGGTAATATAGATACTATTGCTTTAACAAAGACCTGGTTCAACTTGAAGGATAGAGAAATGCATTCTGAATGCAACATACAGGGTTATAAACTATTCCACACTGATAGGGTCAACAGGAAGGGTGGTGGAGTGGCGATGTACGTCAGAGATAATTTCACTTGCGTTAGACATGATATAAGAATAGAAACACCGGACACAGAATCTGTTTGGCTACAGTTTCTCGAGGGATATGAAAAATAAATTTTGGGTGTGGTATATAGGCCCCCCAAATCTTGATAGGGAGTGCAGTAAGCTGCTATGGGCCGAAATTCTTAAGGCGTCTAGATATGAAAATGTTGCGTTAATGGGGGATTTTAACTTTAGAGAAATTGATTGGAACAATTTGACAGGAAATTTTGAGTCTAGTAATTTTCTTGATACAGTTCAGGATTGCTTTGTAAAACAGTTTGTGACAGAACCAACTAGAGGAAACAATCTGCTTGACTTGGTTCTTGCCAACAAAGATTCACTATTTAATAATCTTGAGGTTAATAATGAGCTTGAGGAAAGTGATCACAAATCACTTAGTTTCAATATATTATAGAATTATCCAGATAACTACAATCAAGTCTCTGTCCCAGACTTTCGACTGGCTGATTTCATGGGACTGAAAAATTACCTGGGTGGGCTAAATTGGGATGTCCTGACTATGGGTCAGGTAGGTGATCTTGGTTGCCAATATGACGTTTTTCAGAGCATAGTTCTAGCTGCCCAGACAACTTTTGTTCCGAGTAGGGAAATTAGATCTAACAAAAATGATCCCAAATAGATGAACAATAGATTGAAACGTCTCATTGGTCGAAAGAGAGGCATATTCAGGCGTATCAAAAAGAGGGGATGGGCAGTTAAGAAATCGATATATTCAATTAAAGAAAAAATAAAAAAGGGAATAAGCAATGCAAAAAGGGATTATGAGGCTAAGGTCGCAAGGGATTCGAAGACTAACCCAAAAGGGTTCTTTCAGGTATACAGAAGTAAGATTATAGACAAGATAGGCCCACTTAAGAGTAGCTCAGGTCAGATCACTGACAGTGATAGGGATATGTGTGAAATTTTCAATTCTTGCTTCCTCTCAGTCTTTACTCAGGAAGATACTAGCGAAATTCTAGAAATAATAAATTACGTTGAACAGGATGATAATAAACTATGCACGATGGCAGTAACTTGTGACATGGTCCTCAGACAAATAGAGAAATTAAAACCTGATAATTCCCTAGGCCCTGATGAATTGTTTGCAAGGGTTTTAAAGGAATGTAAAGAGAAACTTTGCAAACTTTTGGCTAATCTTTTCAACATATCACCATAAACTGACACAGTGCCTGATAAGTGAAAAATGGCAAATGTAATACCTATTTACAAGGCAGGTGAGAGGTCCTTAGCTTCGAACTATAGACCAATAAGCCTTACCTCCATAGTGGGAAAATTTATGGAATCAATAATTGCCGAGGCAATTCGTAGCCATCTTGATAGGCATAAATTGATAAATGAATCTCAACACGCTTTTACTAAGGGACGTTCCTGTCTTGCGAATTTACTAACTTTTTTCACTAAGGTGTTTGAGGAGGTAAATCATGGTAATGAATATGATATTGTGTATATGGACTTCAGTAAGGTTTTCGATAGAGTTCCACATCAAAGACTTTTGAGGAAAGTTAAGGCACACGGAATAGGAGAAATTTTTTCCAGGGTAGAGGCGTGGTTGACAAATAGGCAGCAAAGAGTTTGCATAAATGGGGCGAAATTAAAGTGGGGGCACCTCACAAGCGGTGTTCCACAGGGGTCAGTGTTGGTGCCCTTGTTGTTCACAATTAACATAAACGATATAGACGAGGGAATAAATAGCGACGTAAGTAAATTTGCTGATGACACCAAAATAGGACGTCCAATTCATTCCATTGAGGACATTAGTCCACTCCAGGATGATTTGAATAGACTGATGCAGTGGTCGTAGAAGTGGCTGATGCAGTTTAATATAGACAAATGCAAAATGCTAAATGTTGGACAGGACAATAACGATGCCACTTATAAACTGAATAGTGTAGATCTTAATACTACTGATTGCGAAAAGGATTTAGGAGTTCTGGTTAGCAATAATCTGAAACCAAGACAACAGTGCATAAGTGCTCGCAATACAGCTAACAGAATCCTTGGCTTCATATAAAGAAGTATAAATAACAGAAGTCCTCAGGTTGTTCTTCAACTCTATATATCCTTGGTTAGGCTTCATTTAGGTTATGCTGTGCAGTTCTGGTCACCATATTACAGAATGGTTTTAAATGCACTGGAAAACGTACAAAGGAGGATGACAAAGTTGATCCCATGTATCAGAAATCTTCCCTATGAGAATAGACTGAGGGCCCTGCACTCTCTAGAAAGGCGTAGAATTAGGGAGATATGATTGAGGTGTATAAATGGAAAACAAGAATAAATAAAGGGGTTGTAAATAGCGTGCTGAAAATATCCAGCCACAACAGGACTCTCAGCAATCGTTTCAATCTGGAAAAGTTTAGAGTCAGGAAGGATATAGGAAAGCACTGGTTTGGTAATAGAGTTGTGGATGAGTGGAACAGATTACCGAGTACCTTCATAGATGCTAAGACGCTGTGTAGTTTTAAAAATAGATTGGATAAATACATGAGTGGGTGTGGGCAGGTGTGAGTTGGACCTGACTAGCTTGGGCTACCAGGTCTGGTACCGTGCTCCTTCCTTAAGTGGAAGTGACCTGACTAGGTGGTCATTGTTCTAGGCCACGGGTGGTGGCATGGACCTGCTTCGCATGGGTCAGTAGGCCGGTTGCAGTGCTCCTCCTTTCTTATGTTCTTATAAAAGTTTTTATTGTGTAGTAAGTCTCCATAATAATTACATCCCACATTCCCTCTAACACCCCACACCTGAGTGAAGAGGAGAAGCGTAAGGTGAATATCAGGTTCTTGTGGTACCCAGTTACAATTATGATACCGGCAGGATAGCAGTACATTATACCTGTGGGACATGTGAAAAGGCTCTTGGGACAAAGTCCAGAATAAGATGCAACCTTTGCTTTTCAAAACATCATGTCACCTGTGCAAGAATAAGCACTGCATCCAAAAATGACTTCCATCTAGAAAGGTGTTTCTGGATGTGCAATAAGGAAGTGGAATTATGGACATATATCAGGAAAGCACTCAGGAGGTTAATAAACAATAAGCATGAAAACTACTGGATAGTCTACCTGGAATATTTAGAGCATGGGAGGATAGGAGAGGCGTAAAACACACACAATGTCCAGTCTGCTGACCTAAAAATAAACAGACACCTACTGGAAAAACAAAACACAGGAAGCAAAAAAAAATCAGCTTGCTCGGTCCCCAGCCCTAGGGCTGACCCAGACCCAGCCCCCAGCCATAGTGCAAATCTGGATTCGGCTAAAGATCCTTCTACAGCCACCACAGCCATAGCCCTTAATACAGATGTCGTAGATAAGTAATCTTCCTGAAAAAATGTTGGCCGCCTGACCATGGATGGTGGTGTCTCTGGTTTGGCTATGGAGGACTGTAGTGCAGTTTTTGGATCTGTACAGATTAGGAATACATCCAGTACGAAATGCATCCAGCCAAAAGCTAAATGGTGCAAATTCTGTTTGGGGCATCTGTAAGCATGGAATATCAGGGAAAACAAATTGAACATGCAACTTTGAACATCTAATAAATGGCACGACCTCCTGTCTAAAGGAATGTGTCGTTCTACCTCTTGCAAATTCTTCCACCCTGAGATGTGTCATTCTTCAATCAACGACAATGTTACAATATCAACTGCCCCGCATACCACCAAAAATGGACCAGTAGGCACACACTCCATATAACAAATCAAAGTAGTTATGGCAACTCCACTCCAAGTGAATTTTTAGTGGTAGGAAACGAAGAAAGAAAATGGCAAAAGATAACCAAAATAGTCTACTACCTTGGAGCCTTGTTGGACTGGATGACCAGCCAGTGGCCCTTCCCGACTCAAAACTACTGATGTAGTTAGTGAAACTGAAAGAATTTCGAAATATTTCTTTTCATATGCAATAAACAAGGCAAAAGACGCTTCTAGTATAAGGCCTCTGCTCAGACAAGACGGATCCTACACAGATGACAACAAAGAAATGAGTGAGATAATGAATTCTCAACATGACTGTGTTCATCGAGCCACTAATCAGTCTAAAGATAGACAATCCAAACAATTTTTTTTTATGAATAAACCTCAAAATTCTGCCAATGTATGCCAAATTTCTGACATAAGCCTAACTCCACTAGACTTTGAGAAAGTCATAGACGACATGCCCATGCACTTAGCCCCAGGCCCAGACTAATGGAACTCTGTGTTCATTAAGAACTGCAAGAAACCCCTCTCCCGGCCCTAAGTATGCTATGGAGGAGAACAGACACAAGTGAGATTCCACAGTCACTAAAAACATATAGCCCCGGATATAGTCCCACTCCATAATGGTGGCAGCAAAGCAGTAGCTAAGAACTATAGACCACATCATAAAAAATCTTTGAAAGAGTTCTAAGAATCAGGATAGCAAACCACTTGGGCTCCCACAAATTGAAAATATAGGGCATAACAGACAGACAGAGATGTAAACCATGGCACTGTATTATTCTTTGCAGACGGTACTAGGATGTTCATGAGAGTGTCATCCATTGAGGACACGGGAAATCTCCAAGAAGAGAAAAATATAATGTTCAGTGAAGACAAATTCCAACAACTCCGTTATCGAAAACTGGAGGAAATAATAGCTATCACTGAGTATACTACAAACTCTAATCACACAATAGAGCGGAAAAGTAATGTGAAGGACCTGGATGTGTCCGAAGATCTCAACTTCAAGGACCACAACAATGCTACTATCACATCTGCGAGGAAACTTATAGGATGGATAATGAGAACTTCCAAGACAAGAGATGCTAAGCCAGTGATGATCCTTTTTAAATCATCTGTTCTAGGTTATTGATATATATTAACACCTGTTCTAGGTCATTGCTGTATATTAACATCCCCATTCAAGGCAGGTGAAATTGCAGATTTAGAGAATGTACAGAAAACCTTTCCTGCACGCATAAGTTCCATCAAACACCATAACTACTGGGAACGCCTGGAAGCACTTGATTAGTACTCACTGGAGCATAGGCGAGAAAGATACATCAAAATCTACACCTGGAAGATTCTGGAGGGACTGGTCCCTATTTTGCACACAGAAATCATTCCCTATGAAAGCAAAAGACTTGGCAGACGATGCAACATACCCCCAGTGAAAAGTAGGGGCGCCACTTGTACACTAAGAGAAAACAAAGTAAGTGTCTGGGGCCCAAGACTGTTCAACTGCCTCCCACCAGCCATAAGGAGCGTTAGCAATAAACCCTTGGTTGTCTTCAAGAGGGAACTGGACAGATACTTAAAGTCAGTGCCGAATCAGCCGGGCTGTGGTTCGTACGTTGGCTTGCGTGCGGCCAGCAGCAACAGCCACATTGATGAGGCCCTGATCCACTGGGAGGCCTGATCATGGACCGGGCCGTGGGGACGTTGATCCCCGGAATACCCACCAGGTAGGTCCAGGTAAGTAGCAACATATAGGAAGGGAAATTCTCAAAGGCAAGGCAGCAGAGTTGGCCTTAGGAGGTGCGGGGCCCAAGTAGGAATAATTTTGGTGGGCTCCATGTGTGGAAATCAATCAAACTGCGGGCTAAAAAAATTGCATTGTGAATTAATAGACCAAACAGATGTAAGCCACATTTTAGTAAAAAAATTGCATACTTGTAAGTCTGCAAGTTACAAACAAAATTTGTATATTACCTCTGAAAAGTACATAGTCACAATACCACTTGCTTTAGTGACTGAAATAATTTATTAAAAACATTATTTTTGTTCCAAAAAAAAAATCAGAATTTAAGTGCAAGGCTGGAAACAAATTATCTTTTTTGGACTTCTAAAAATCAGGCCTAAGTTGGTCTAAAAATCTATAATTAGCCAAGAAAACATGTTATTGGATGGTTTTATTTTATTTTGCTCGTGTTTTAATCACTTTTTTCTCATAATCAAATGTCAGGTACAATCGCCACCCAATCGGGCAACTTCGCCACCACTTTCGGGGAAATTTGCCAACATATATGCCCCCCCTTTTTTTTACTTCGTGTTGTTGTGTGTACTTGACAAGCCGAGAGTAGATTACACTCTAGCGCGGGGCATCCTTAGGCGCGGGGTCCAATTGAGAGCAATCGGTCCAATCGGCCGGCCCTGGAAGGTAGAAAGTATTAGTGGCTGCCCATGACACAGAGTGAGGGCTATCATCGATCCTACACCTACCACACGTTCCCTCACACCCTTTCAGGGTAAGGAGAGGTGGGGGACCTCTGAAGTTTACAGAAAGCAACTTACAAAATATTAAGGAAACACAGTAGTCGGCCAAAAACTGCACCCAATCGCTAACAACTGATCTTTTGCCTAAGAGGCAAGCATTTCAACATTGCATTATACGAATCAGATTCACTAGTTGTCAGTCTTTACTATTATACTTCAGGGAATGCTCAAGAAATTGCCAGCAGAGAAGGTTCTCTATCCAGATCTCTACACATATACCTACTACCAACTAACAAGATATTTATCAATCCTGATCCATAATAATTGCACTGTTTCTTAACACTAGGAATCCAGAAGCTATAAGTCAATGTACTCGACATCTCTAGGCTATCCCCAATGGAAATAAGTTACTGTTTTGGGGATTATCCTAGAAAATTTACGTATATGTTACTATATATGTTAAACATCAAAATGGTATAAAATACCGACAGGTTGGTAGGTAAGACACAAAGGCAACAGTTAGGCAACTTTATTCCGAAACGTTTCGCCTACACAGTAGGCTTCTTCAGTCGAATACAGAAAGTAGGCAGGAACAGTAGAGATGTGAAGACGATGTAATCAGTCCATCACCCTTGAAGTCGTAGAATTTGAGGTTGTCAGTCCCTCAGCCTGGAGAGTTCAGTTCCATAGTCAGGAACTATATGAAGATCAAGCGACAGTGCGGAGAACTGTTGGATCTGAGAGGGACCTGACCTATCAGTGGCTACATTCTCACTACTACTACTACTACTACTATGCACCTCTCCTTCCGACAGTATTTAAGTCTCCGCACTGTCGCTTGATCTTCAGATAGTTCCTGACTATGGAACTGAACTCTCCAGGCTGAGGGACTGACAACCTCAAATTCTACGACTTCAAGGGTGATGGACTGATTACATCGTCTTCACATCTCTACTGTTCCTGCCTACTTTCTGTATTCGACTGAAGAAGCCTACTGTGTAGGCGAAACGTTTCGGAATAAAGTTGCCTAACTGTTGCCTTTGTGTCTTACCTATATATGTTAACAATGGTCAACGATTTTTGAAAAGTTGTATGCGTCTTAAATGAGATTAGTTAATTCCTATGTATTTTCATGTCCTGAATCCAAATAACACATTGAAAAATGCTTATTGGCTATAGGTTCGAAGGTACGAGACGTGTAATATTTGATTATTTTATTATAACGTGCAATATGTGTCAGTATGTTTAAAATAGAAGATGAGAGTTATTAAATGTTGAGTTAGAGGTATCGGGAAGATGGAGGGAATATTTTCAGGATTTGTTAAATGTTCATGAAGACAGGGAAGCTGTGATTTCGTCTATAGGGCAAGGAGGAATAACATCTTGTAGGAGTGAGGAGGAGCGAGTTGTGAGTGTGGGTAAGGCAGCTGGCATCAATGGGATAAAGATAGAAATGTTAAAAGCAGGTGGGGGTATAGTTTTGGAGTCGTTGGTGTTATTACTTAAAGGTACCTGGTAATAACCCTTCAACAGGTCTAACTTACTTACATATTTAGCTCCCCCCACTGCATCAATGACATCATCCATTCTAGGAAGAGGAAAACAATCAGCCTTTCTTATTAAATTAACCTTACGGTAGTCAGTGCACATCCTCATGGTGCCATCTGGTTTGGGAACCATCAGACAGGGGGATGCCCACTCACTCTCGCTTGGTATTATTAAATCATTGTCAAGTAAAAATTTCACCTCCTTCTCCATACTTTTTCTCTTTTGTGGGTTTATTCTGTAAGGGACCTGCCGAATTGGTTCAGCTTCCATTACATCTATATCATGGGGCTTTAGCTTGCTTACACGAGGGATATCCCCAAACAAATCCTCAAAATTCCAGAGAAGCTGAACCATCTCAGCAACCCTTTCTTTACTAAGACCTAAAATACATTGTGAAGGATCTTTTAACAATGCCCTGTTACTAAGGTGTACATCTGTGGCCCCCTGTGCATCAGTGTCCACCCCTGGGTCACCTACTATATTTACACATGCCACACCTCTTTGGTAGTACCTTTTCAGCCTGTTTATATGTACCACCCGTTCAGACTTCCGTCGCCCAGGTGTGTGAATTCTGTAATTTTGATCTGTGACCTTTTCCACTACCTTGTACGGCCCACTGAACTTTGCTTTTAAGGCATTACCAGGCACCGGCTGCAATGCTAGTACCTCCTCTCCCACTTCAAAGATACGAGGCATGGCCTTGCGGTCAAATTGTTTCTTCATCTTGGTTTGGCTGATGTGCAGGTTCGCAGCCGCCAGATGCTTCATGTGAGCCAAACGGTCTCTGAAAGCGAGAAAATCCTCCTAGGGGGCAGCCTCACAATCTTCACCAAGCCAGTAATCCTTCAAAATCGTCAGTGGTCCCCGTACCTGGTGACCATAGATCAGTTCGAAGGGACTATAGCGTAATGAGTCCTGAGTGCTGTCCTGCACGGCAAATAAAAGGAGGGGGATACCCTCATCCCAGTCCTTCTGGTACTGGGCACAATAAGCCCGCAGCATAGTTTTGAGAGACTGGTGAAACCGCTCCACAACCCCTTGATTCTCTGGGTGATAGGCAGTGGAGGTCATCATTTTAATATTAAACTCCCCCAAAACCATGCGAAAATGTTTAGATGTAAAATTTGACCCCTGATCTGTTTGAATTTCCTTAGGGATCCCTACCTGCATAAAAAAATTCACCAATGCTCTCAAGACTACTCATGTTGTAATCTTACGTAGTGGAATGGCCTCCGGAAACCTGGTAGAGGAACAAATAATAGTAAGTACTGGTTTCCCATCTTGGTCCTGGGTAGTGGCCCCACACAATCCACCACCAGCCTGCTAAAAGGTTCTCCGGCTACTGTAATAGGGTTAAGAGGGGCAGGTTTAATTCCCTGATTAGGTTTTCCTACCCTTTGGCAAACTGGGCATGATTCTACATACCTACCCACTGATTCCCATACCATGGGCCAGTAAAAATGTTTAGAAATCTTGCCCATAGTCTTTTTAACACCTAAATGTTCTCCCATGGGAACATCGTGGGCCAAACACAAAACCTGATACCTAAATGGTTCCGGCACCACCACTTGATGGAGTGCCTGCCTTGCTCCATCATTAGATGTCGCATCCGATAGGGTCTTTCGCATCAAAATACCGTCTGCAAAAAAGAAACATTTGGTTAGTTGAGAGGCCTCTTCCTCGGTAACAGCAGATGACCGAATAGCTTTTAGGGTGTCGTCACACCCCTGGGCCTCGATCAGCTGCTCTCGAGTAGGAGTCGCCCCCCCCCTATACCAGCTCCAAGACCCCCACTCAAACATGGTCTTGCCTGGGATGGTTCATCACAACCCCGAGCCAACTGCAGGCTAGGCTCGAGGAATAGATTTCCCAAACCCAAATCATCCCCAGGATCTAACGAGTCACAGAGACTGCCCTCTTATCTTTTGACATTTTCCTGGTTACTGCACACACCAGAAATAACTCGGGCAAGGTAGCCCTAGCTTTTTCCTCCCAACTCTGTGAGGCTGGGTCCCTCCAAACCAGAGGTTCCTCACTTTCAAGACAACCCATGACATTATTGCCTTAGAGGTCAACCCCTGCACAAGGTATATCCTCTGTGATACCTACAGCTAAGTAACCACACTGGTATGCAGACTCCACCCATAACCTGTGCACTGGAGTCTTGACAGGGCATCCTGTAATTCCTTTGAGCAAAACGTCCAACCCATTGTATGTGTCATCCGACACTGGCAGTATGCCCCTACGAAGCAAAGTGTATGTGCTACCAGTGTCCCTCAAAGACATAACACCTGTTACCCTACCTTCATTTTGGTGTAAGGCCACTGTGGACTTGCTTGTAAAGACCTTCATCCGAGGGTCCAAACCTGCTGAGTTACCTGATATACCCAGAGGTGGTGCTTCAATATTAGCTACCGTATGGGTACCTGGTGTATCTACCTGAGAAACTCCAGCAAGCGCCTGATCTCTACGCATCTTCTTGCAATATGGCTGTAGATGGCCCTGTTTATGACAATAAGTACAGTAATATGGTTTAAAGGCCCCCTGGCCTTTTGACCTAGGTTGGATCCCTTGGTTCTGGGGAACTGGGCTCGTCCCACATGTTCCTTGTAGTCCTGGACCTGTGACAGCTGACTTAAAACCTCCTCGAGTGGGTACTGGTAAATTAGGGTTATTAAAACTCTTGTGGTTATTAGGCTGATAAATGGGTGGCTAAACTTCTGAAATTTCTTATTCCTATTGGTGGGTGGAGAAAACTTACCATTATTAGTATGGGGGGTGTGGTAACTACTACCAAATTTTTGGTTAGCTAAAAATCTGTCACCCAGCTCTAAAGCATTATTAAAATCAAGATCCTTCTCCTCAAGATATGCCTTAAGGTCAGAAGGAACATTCCCCAAAAGATCCTCTAACAAAATTAAGGTAATTACACCTTCATAATTGCCTACCACCCCCTTTGAGCGACACCACCTATTTAGAAGTGACATCTTCTCCTTACTATATTCCACCAAAGACTGCCCTGACTGAAACTTTAGTCCTCTGAATTTCTGCCGGTACCTTTCCGGCAACATTTGATAAGCCAGTAAAACTACCTCTTTTAGCTTATAATAATCAGAAAAGGCAGATCCTTCTAAAGAACTAATAGCCTGTAACCCTTTACCGACTAATTGGGTTCTTGCTAATGTCGCCCATTCCTTTTCCGGCCAAACCTGGGATTTGGCCGTACTTTCAAATAAGAGAAAAAACTGGTCTGGGTCTTCCTCTAGGAATTTGGGCACAAATTTTATGGCTTTATCCAAATGAAAAACATCTACCCTTGCGTCTGTGTCTGGGTGAGAAGCAAGCTGCCTCTCTTTAGCTCTTTCTTGAGCCCTAAGCTCCTCTAAGGCTCTCTGTTCCTGGATCTTTGTAAGCTCAATCCTTAACCGTTCCTTTTCTTCTGCAACTAGGGCTAATTTCATTTGTAAAATTACTACTTCCTTATCCAGGTCCCTATCATGGGGATTTGATTCAATGTCACCTTACAAATGCATGTCATCCTCAGAATTTTCACCAGTGTCAGCCATTTTGGGAAATAGCAGCACCAAATCTTACTACCAGCCACAGAACTTACTGATATAAAATAATAAAGCACACAGCAAGGTACATATACTGAAGTAGTATATTCACAAGGAGTTGTCATGTGACTCCCTCAAATTAAACAGGATTGCACACAAAAAGAAAACCCTGGCAGAAAAAAAAATAAGAGCTACTGCACCTACAAAGGTAAATTAATCCCAGAAATTTAGGTGAGCATAACCCCCTAAAAATCAGCAAGATTGTACCTGCAAGGGTAAATTATGCACAAAATATCAAGTATTAATAACACCCTAAAAGTCAACAATATGGCACGAAAAGGTAAATGATTTATAGAGTATTAATTAATAACAACACCCTAAAACCAGCAATATTATACAGAAAGGTAAATTATTCACAGGGTATTAGTTAATAACAACACCCTAAAAACCAGCAATGTTGCACACAAAAGTAAATTATTCACAGGGTATTAATTAATAATAACACCCTAAAAACCAGCAATGTTGCACACAAAAGTAAATTATTATTTTAGTGTGAGTGTTATAGTGAATGCTTCCTCTGACCAACCCAGTAAAGAATGATTATTGACTTTCCAGGTTGCAAACTTGAATTACCACAGAAAATTTGATAATTCTTCCATATACAGGCCCCCATGTTACGCAAAAATGTGGGATAGCTGGGGGCTTGAGCCTGGTCTAAGGGAAAAGGTAAAAGTTACACACCTCTCAAGCCCAAACCGGCCACCCAGGGCTATCCCAGTCAAAACAGAAAGCGCTAAACTAGTATGTGTACTTAAAGGGTTTGGGTACCAGAGGGTTAGGCAAAAATCCCAATTAGGAAAATATATCTATTTAGTCAACATAACATAACAGAAAGACCTTAATCCTACACGCCCAAATGAGGGTACACAAGCAACAGCTGGCTTGAGGTCCAGCCACCATAACCACTAAGCCTCGTCAGAGCCAGGCAAACTCTACTCCACTTCCAACCTCATTTCTTATTTCCTCACTCCTCCCACAGCACCCTGACCATGTCAGAGCCTGGGTGAACATACAGGTAAGCCATATGAGAGCCTATGGCTTGAGTTAGATAAACAAAATGAGTGCACAACTACAAACTTATCTTAAACACACAGCATCTCCGACGCCAGCCTCTACACACCATGCTAACGTCACGTGACTCCCTCAACCCACGCTTACTCCGCATACCCAAACATCCTTGGAAAATAAATCATTAACAGAATTTCTTTATAATTACAGTTAGAGTACTTTACAGTACCCCCAAATGCACATTATCAATTATGAAATTATTCTTTACAATTATAATATTCATACTATTAAGGCACACTTCTCCACTATATGTACATTACGATGTCATGCAGAACCCTGCATAACATTCATCAGGTCCTCATTATTTGTGAAGATAAGGCCAAGTGTGTTTTCTAGTCTTGTTGGCTCCACTATCTGCTGGCTTAAGGTATGTTTTTAGCAGAGGCTTAGTAGCTCATGTGTGTGTGACCTTTCATCTGCGCTGCCTCCGGGGATTGTTTCAGCTATAACATTATTCGCTACATTCTTCCATGTTGTATGCCTTAGGTTGAAATCACCAAGCAGTAAGATGTTTAGGGATGGAGCTGGAAGGTTTTCCAGACAGTAATCAATTTTCAGTAGCTGTTCCTTGAACTGTTGGGAGGTTGCATCTGGTGGCTTATATACAACCACAATGACTAGGTTTTGGTCCTCGATCTTAATTGATAGAACTTCAACTACCTCATTTGTGGTGTTCAGCAACTCCGTGCAGATGAGGGACTCTTTGACATACAGGCCAATCTCCCCTTGTTGCCTGTTCATTCTGCCACATCTAAAAAGGTTGTAACCACTTATCCATATTTCACTGTCCAAGTGATCTTGTGTGTGAGTCTCTGTGAAGGCTGCACACATTGCATTAGACTCCTCTAGAAGTCCACTGATAAAAGGTATTTTGTTGTTGGTGAATGGCTTAAGGCCCTGTATATTAGCAAATATGAATGAGGTTGTATTCTGTGTTTGTTGGGGTTTTTTTGTTATTGGCATCAGTAGTTGTAATTCTGGAGGGCCATGGGTGGCCACTGGCTGCGCTTCCAGTCCAACAAGGCTCCAAAGTGGTGGACTATTTTTGTTATTTCCTTCTATTTTCTTTTTCCGTTTCCTGCCACTAAAAAATTTCCTGGAGTTGGGTTGTCGTAGCTACTATTGTCTTGTGGGGTCTGTGCCTCCTGGTCACTTTTAGATGGTATGCAGGGCAGTCGATGTTGTAACACTGCTTCTGGAGGACCGAGGAGTGACACATTTTTGAGTGAAAGAAAGTACAGGAAGAAGAACGACACACTCCTTTAGGCAGAAGGATGCTCAAAGTTGCATGTCCCATTTTTTTCCTGATATTCCATGCTTACAGATGCCCCAAGCATAATATTTGCACAAATTCACCTTTGGTTAAGAATTGTTGGGAGGTGTGTTGTCAATTTCTGCAGGTTCTGGGACTGCACTATAATCCTCAGTATCCAAGCCAGGGCCACCCTGTCCTGGATTCCATCTACTTTCCTCAGTAGAGGAAGGAGGAGGAGACTCCTCTCCTACATCTGTACTGTGGGCCACGGTCTTGTGCAATGATGGTTGTATATTTACGGTTTTAGTGGTGGTTGTGGTGGGGTCCCTAGTAGAGTCTGGGCTGGCAGTAAGGCTGGGGGGTTGGGACTGAGTCAGCATTGGGGCTGGGGGCTGAGCCTGGGCCAGCACCAGCACTCTAGGTATTAGTGCTATGACTGGGGGAGCCTGGGCCAGCACCAGCACTGTGGATATTAGTGCTATGACTGGGGGATGGGTCTGGTTTAGCACTATGTGGGTGACTAGATAGTTTCGAGTCATCTGTTGTGGTATGGGCATTCTGCATTCTGCATTCTTGCTCCCATGTTTTATATATTTTTGGTAGACTATCCAAGAGGTCATCTTTGTTTTCTTGATTATTTTTATCATTTATTACTCTCATTAGTACCTTTCTGATACCTGCCCAAAGTTCTACATCTTTATTGCACAACCAGAAACACCTTGCTAGTTCGAGGTCATTTTTTGAGGCTGTATTTAGTCTAGTACAAGATATATGGTGTTTGGAAAAGCATAGATTGCATGTGATTCTGGATTTCCTTCCAAGGATTTTTTTACATGTCCCACAGATATGCTGTGTTGACATCCTGTCTGTATCCTACTACACTCTGTATGCCACAGAAGAAAACTGATTTCCACTTTACCTTTCTCTTGCTGGTGCCAGTAATATGCAAGATGTATTTATATGAACCAAGTTTGCAGTATGTGGGTGGTGGGTGTAGGGTGGGTGGTGGGTGTAGGGTGGGTGGTGGGTGTAGGGTGGGTGTGAGGGTGAGGGTGTATGTGGGTGCCCTGAGTGGCTCCTGCAGTGATGCCAGACGTATGTTATACACTTTTGTCATGGGATATCACATTCAGTTTAAACCATTTCCATTATGTTAATCACTATCCTTGTGTTGTTCAGCTGACAATTTAGGGTTCACTAGGTCTTTCCATTATGTCTCGGTATACTAGTCTATTCGTTATATGTGGTAACTCAAACCTTGTAACTCAAACCTTATAACTCAAACCTTGTAGTATGTGTATCACTTGTCACATGTCAACGCCAGGGCAAGACTTACCCACACTGCCACACTTCACTATTATTTATTATTATTATTATTATTTAATTTCCTTTATGTAGTGCTGTACACTGTTTACCTCAAGGATATACACTGTATTCTTTCAAAATACACTTTTCACTGCGCTATACTGGGAACATTGTTTTATTGTTTACACAGCAGCTATGCCTATGCTAACTTTTCCCTACACTTCTAGGGAAAAGTTTATTTCCTATTTAGTAGAGGTAACGGTTGTATGCTCAATTTATGTATGCTGTGATTCCCTGCACCTCAATGCTACCACCACTCGTTTTATTTCTTATGACTATAGTAATTACTCATCCGTTATTAACACTTCACTGGACCTCTGGCAATAGTTCGCTAGTGCCAGTCACTTGTAAGATATTACCATATCTACACTATATATTGTACGCTGTACTGGGGGATAATTAAGATTACTCTTATCTACAATTTAGTTCACTATGTCACTGCACGTATATATCCTTGTCACTCACTATATTACTTATAGATAGATCAATATTTGTTTATTTCCACTTGTGTCGACATCTGGCAATAATTCACTAGTGCTGGTCAGGTCTATTTCCCCACAGTAACCGTTCCTCCACCGGCACTCTCCATGTGACACTATAATCCATATTTTCCTATTTAGTGTTCACTGATATTCCTTTTTTGTTTGTCCAAAGGAGTATATGCACTTTATGGTTGCACACGCTTATTTCCCGCATTCTGTTCCCTCTGCTACTATCAAGACACACAGTTTTTGACGGAGCACAACCGCGCGCGACTGTCCCGTCCTGTCCTCCACATAAGGAGAAAGACAACAGTCAAAGACCAGGTGATCAGGCTGAGGAAAGAAGATGGGGAACTCACAAGAAATGATCAAGAGGTATGTGAGGAGCTCAACACGAGATTTAAGGAAGTATTCACAGTGGAGACAGGAAGGGCTCTGAGAAGACAAGACAGAGGGAGACACCAACAGGAAATACACCAACAAGTGCTGGTTGGCATACACACAACTGAGGAGGGGGTGAAGAAGCTGCTAATTGACCTTGATACCTCAAAGACAATGGGATCGGACATCTCCCTGTGTTGAGAAATGGCATTACCAGCTAAGTTTAAAGAGTTTGTACGTAACTTAGAAAGACAGCTCATCGCCTGCACAGCCGCCCCTGCAGACGAGGTCTTGAGAAGCTGTCGAAGTCATCTCTCAACGGGCTGTAAAGAGTTATAATTTGTAAGATTATAAATTACCCCTAGGGGGTGTTATGTCAGCATATTTCATTCACTGATTGCTGACAAATTACATACTTGTTTGGACTCAAAAGTCCGCACCTTACTGCCGACTATAGGTTGATTACAAACTCCTTGCGACTCAAGAACTGCGCAGTCCCCCGTACTACAAGAAATTCGTAACCTACCTTGCTCTTGTAGCTTGAGCTATGGTGTTCTTCACACCTTCGACAGATATCGGTGACTTGATAAAAGCTGAAGTGTCCTTGGATGTCCACGTCTTCCATAGTCTAGGAATACGCACACTGGTACACTATGTTCCACAAGATTTGTCTTTATTGTTCACAATCTTATCACTAAAGAAGCTAATCACACTTCTCTTAAGTGTTTATTGTGTTTTATGAGACACTTTGTTCACACTAACGCACAGATCGTTCTTTGTTGGTTATCCTGGCGTCAGTGTCACTCTCAGTAGAGTCAAAAGTAATCTGAAGACGCCACAGCACCCCACGCCGTTACTCCCCTAGCACAAAGGAAAAGCTGACCTAGTACTTTTGCTTCCTTGCCACTTCCTCGATGAAGCAAAGCAGAATGTTTAAATCTTGCTGTCTTAAGCATAGACTACAATGTCCACTATTTTTACTATGGTAATAAAGTGGGAGCAGGATTTTCCTTAATTGTCCTGCTAAAGTAAGAGATGTACTGTCTCTTATTAAAATACACTCTGCAACACTGGACTGCAAGGAGCCGCGGTCGCTTGACCACGTCGCATACTCGTACTGCATCTGCGATCAATTACTCACTGTAGCAGTAAACAAGACGCTTGCCCCTTCTGAGAGGGCTGGGCCCCTCAGGGCTGAAAGGGCTGAAAGGGGCTGAAGGGGGCTGATATCCCCCTCCTGGAGAAAATTTCTCCACACCCTGTGGGTCCTTAGAGAGGGAGCAGAAATGCTGTGTGTGCCAATAACCACAATCTTCAACACATCCCTTGAAACTGGGCAACTTCCCGAGGTAGGGAAGATGGCAAATATAGTTTTCATTTTAAAAGAAAAAAAAAGACAGAAAAGAGGTACTAAACTACAGACCAGTGTCACTAACTTGTATAGTATGCAGAGTCATGGAGATTATCAGGAGGAGAGTGGTGGAGCATTTGGAAGGGAACAAGATTATAAACGACAACCAGCACGGATTTATGGAAGGCAAGTCCTGTGTCACAAACCTTCTTGAGATTTATGACAAAGTTACAGAAGACACGAGAGACAGGGGTGGGTCGATTGCATTTTCTTGGACTGCAAGAAAGCCTTCGACACAGTTCCTCACAAGAGACTAGTGCAGAAGCTAGAGGATCAGGTGCGTATATTGGGAAGGGCACAGCAGAATACCTGACAGGGAGGCAACGAGTCATGGTACGTGATGAGGTATCACAGTGGGAACCTGTGACTAGTGGGGTACCACAGGGGTCAGTCCTAGGACTAGTGCTATTTTGGGTATATGTGAATAACATGATGAAAGAGATTCAGAAGTGTTCCTCTTCGCAGATGATGTGATGTTAATGAAGAGAATTAAATCAGATGAAGATCAGGCAGGACTTCAAAGACAGGCTAGACACGTGGTCCAACAACTGGCTTCTCGAATTCAACCCCGCCAAACGCAAAGTCATGAAGGTCTGAGAGAGGCAAAGAAGACCGAAGACGGAGTATAAGCTGGGTGGCCAAAGACTGCAAACCTCAATCAAGGAGAAAGATCTTGGGGTGAGTATAACACCGAACACGTCTTCGGAAGCACACATCAACCAGATAACTGCTGCAGCATATGGGCGCCTGGCAAACCTGAGATTAGCGTTGCGATACTTAAGTAAGGAATCTTTCAAGACAATGTACACCGTGTACGTCAGGCCCATACTGGAGTATGCAGCACCAGTTTTGAACCCGCACCGGGTCAAGCACGTTAACAAATTAGAGAAAGTGCGAAGGTTTGTGAGAAGGTTAGTTCCAGAGCTAAGGGGAATGTCCTACGCAGAAAGGTTAAGGGAAATCGGCATGACGACACTGGAGGACAGGAGGGTTAGGGGAGACATGATAATGACGTGCAAAATACTGAGCGGAATAGACAAGGACAGAGACAAGGTGTTCCAGTGAGGGGACACAGATACGAGGGGTCACCCTTGGAAGTTGAAGACTCAGTTGAGTCACAGGGATGTTAGGAAGTATTTCTTCAGTCATAGAGTGGTCAGAAAGTGGAACAGTCTGGCGAGTGATGTAGTGGAAGCAGGAACCATACAAAGCTTTAAGACGAAGTATGATAAAGCTTAGGGAGCAAGGAGAGGACCTAGCAGTGTTCAGTGAAGAGGTGGGGCCAGGAGCTGAGTCTCGACCCCTGCAACCACAATTAGGTGAGAACACACACAAATATATGTCGTGCCGAATAGGTATTCTTGCCGAATAGGGAAGCGAAAATTTGTGTATGCAATAATTTCCCCCAAAAATCATTCAGAACCTAACGAAAAAAATATATTTTATTGTGCTGATTTATTATTAAATTTTTGTAGACGTATCTAAAATATATTTAGTTGGAAAAAGCTAAATTAAATTTCACTTGTTATAATAAGGCTATGTAAGTTTTCTAAGTTTCTTTTGGCACAATATAATTAATTTTTACCTTAACATAAACGTAAAGGAGTAAATTTCAGAAAGGACTGCATTTTAAATAAGTGAAAGATTTTAACCATCCAATTAATTTTCAAAGGGCTGAGAAAGTTGTAGCAAGTCTAGGGTCGACAGGAATAAAACAGAATCAAGTTTCATAAAAAGCAGTTTTGAAAATAATATCAATATTTCTTTTGGCTTATATAAATTGGATTAATTTATAATTAATAAAATATGGGAAGAACTTAATGATACATTAGGCAAGTAAAAAATCTTAAAGCTTGGGTAGAATATCAGTTGTGTTTCACAGAGTCGGGTGTTTTCAGGCAACTGTGAGGTGTAGTCTTGCCTTTATATGCCTTACTGTTGATGTTTTGTTTTTATATTTCCTTGATAATGTGAGAAGTCATGATGCGCTGGGAATTTCTCTACATATTGGTTTTTCTACATGTACATGTATATAAATAAATAAATAAATAAATATGTGGAGAAATTTTCTCCAGGAGGGGGGTATCAGCCCCCTTCAGCCCCCTTCAGCCCCCTTCAGCCCTTTCAGCCCTGAGGGGCCACTCAGAAGGGGCGAGCGTCTTGTTTACTGCTAGAGTGAGTAATTGATCACAGATGCTATGCGACGTAGTGTGACCTCTGCTCCTTGCAGCGGTGTTACAAAGTGTATTTTTATAAGAGACAGTACATCTCTTACTTAGCAGGACAATTAAGGAAAATCCTGCTCCCACTTTATTACCATAGTAAAACTAGTGTACATTGTTGTCTATGATTAAGACAGCAAGAAACAAACATTCTGCTTTGCTTCATCGAGGAGGTGACAAGGATGCAAGGTACTAGGTCAGCGTTTTTTTTTTGTGTATTAGGGCAGTGACTGCATGGAGCGCTGTGGCGTCTGGCAGACTAACTTTGACTCTACTACGAGACACTGACGCCAGGATAACCAGCAAAGGACACTGATCTGTGCGTTAGTGTGAATAAAGTGTCTCACAAAACACAATAAACTCTTAAGAGAAGTGTGATCAGCTTCTCTTGTGATACATTGTGAACAATAAAGACGAATCTTGTGGAACATAGTGTACCAGTGTGCGTTTCCTAGACAATGGAAGACGTGGACATCCAAGGACACTTCAGCTTCTATCAAGTCACCGATATCTGTCGAAGGTGTTGAGAACACCATAGCTCACGTTACAAAGAGCAAGGTATGTTACGAATTTCTTGTAGATCGGGGGATTGCGCAATTCTTGAGTCACAAGGAGTTTGTAATCAACCTATAATCGGCAGTAAGGTGTGGACTTTTGAGTCCAAACAAGTATTTCGTCAGCCATCATCGAATGAAATATGCTGGCATAACACCCCCTAGGGGTAATTTATACTTACAAATTGTATCTCTTGACAGCCCACTGTTGTGATGGTTTCGACAGCTTCTAGACCTCGTCTGCAGGGGCGGCTGTGTAGACGATTTGCTGTCATTTATCATCTAAGTGTTTATATTTATAATAAATTAAACACAGCAGGTAAGGCCAAAAATTCTCAACAGAGTGTTGGTCGTGCTCGAACCGGATAAAGACCACACTGTGGTCCAAATATGTTGTACTACAGTGTACAAATAACCTATGAGCCAAGGTCCTTCGAAAAAAGATGTAAAACTAGTGTTTTACAATATAAATCAGTATAAATGAGTCCCTCCAGACTCAATCACAGAGAATGGGCAGCCAAAAGAAAACGGGCGCTCACCCAGCGTTCACCCAACGAAAACGGGAGCTGGGTGACTCACCCAACAAGAAGACGGGGGATGGTATCCTGCACCCTCCATCAACTGCTCCAATCTGGAGAAAATGCTGATTAATACAACAGCAACCCAGTGAGGTTGTTTGTCTGAGAAGTATATATACACAGTGTTTATAATGTTTATAGACAGAAATTAATAGACAAGATTGTGTTAAAGTTTGTTTCTTATAGATTTACCTGTTATATTAAAGGAACTTATATATAAAGTGTAAGCTTTCAAATATATATTAACAGTGAAATTTATAAATGTGTAAGTAATATTCACGTGTGATACAGTTATACAGTGACATTTATAGTGTATAGTGAATGAAGTGTATAACATCGTTATTTACGATTAATCATCGTGGTCAGGCTGACACAGCAAACAAGCCATAAACACCAGACACATGTACCCTGTACCCTTCATGGTCATTGACCCTGAGGTTAAGCTTAGTGGGTCAGTAGTGTCTGACTCGATTATTGCTGACTTAAGCATAACAAAAACTCAGCTGTCTATAGCAGTACAGTGTTTTATAAACACTCTAAGTGTGGTGCTGGAATTTTCAGTATACCATTAAAATGGCTTGTTTGAAGACTCAGTTTCAGTCTTTACAGACTAAGATTACACAATTAGAAAATTTAATTTCAGTCTGTTTAGGATTAACTCAAGATACAAACATAGATTTTGATGATCTTGAGGTCAAGTTTGGATTATTTACACAGCGTATGAAAATAATTAATTCAGACTATACACATTATGAAAAGGAATTTCTTGAATCAGATCCATCTGAGGATGAAATTAAAAATGTTTTGGATACTTTTAGTGATCAACAATTAAGGTGGACAGGAGTACAGGCTATCTGCCGTAAAACTCTGTCACAGAGACCTACTATAACTAGTGGTCAAACACCTGTTACACCTGTAACAACAACAAGTGTCCCATTACCAAGCTTACCTACATTGTCATTACCTATTTTCCAAGGTCATAATTATGAAGAATTCATTAGTGGTTTTCAATCCATAGTAAATTCACGAACTGACATAGATGAGATTGCTAAGTTCAATTATCTTAAATGTCTTGTGAAGGGAGAACCCTATGATCTGATTAAGTCATTTCCGGTGGTTAAAGGCAATTATCAAATAGCCTTACGTGTCTTAGCAGACAATTACTTTGATGATGACAAGGCTAGAGTTAGACATGCAGTCTTAATATCAAGCTTGAAGCCACCCAAACATTGTTTTTCAGACTTACAGGCATTTAGAATCACATTAGACAATAGTCTCATATCTCTAGGTGCTAAATATGACCTAAGGCAATGTGATTGGTTTATCAGTGGTATTGTACAGGATAAGTTGTCACCACAAACTATTGAACGATTAAATATTATGTTCAATAAACGCTATTTCACTTGTGAAGAAATTAGCAATGGTTTACAAACAATAGTTTCATGCATGCAAGCAACGAGACAAGATGAAAAATCCACAAATCCAGTGGATAACAAACCTTCAACTCAGTATAGAAAGAGTATACCTACTCCCACTAAACCACATAATGGGAAATCCCATATAGGCATTTATCAAGCTGTGAATACAATAGACAGTAAACAGACTGTCACACATAAACGTACTCCAAAATGTGTACTTTGTGATGGAACACATTGGGCACAGTATTGTAGTCAATACACATCAATGGAGGCACGTAAACAACGTGTTCATCAGCTGAAAAGATGCATCAAGTGTTTAGGTGAACACAAGGGAGGAAAATGCTCACTGAAGAAGTGTTTTAAATGCAAGGGTATGCATCATACAGCATTATGCCCAAATACTTTTGCTGAACAGCAGCAGACTTCCACAGAATCAGGAAGTCAACAAGCAACAGCATTAAATGTGAGAGATAAGTTTAAAGCAACTGCTCTCCCGATAGCTCGAGTTGAGTTATCTAATAAATTACACAAAACCAATGTGCTAACACTATTTGATCAAGGCTCACAAAGGTCCTTCATAAGAAGAACAGTGTTGCAGAAACTGAATAAACAACCCTATGCCAAAATACAGTTAGATATAGCTGGTTTTTTCCACAATTCTGGTAAACAGACATATGACCTAGCCAGAATCACTGTTGGTCTAGGAAACAGGAAAAAGACAGTAGAAGCTGTGGTAGTAGATG
This sequence comes from Cherax quadricarinatus, assembly GCF_038502225.1. Classification (NCBI taxonomy): domain Eukaryota; kingdom Metazoa; phylum Arthropoda; class Malacostraca; order Decapoda; family Parastacidae; genus Cherax; species Cherax quadricarinatus. Next base: position 54,712,402 of record NC_091299.1, on the reverse strand, counting down.
ATTTGCCTAAATCTGTGCAGATCCAGGGATTAAAAGAAACAGTTGCAGCACTGAAAGCAGCTAAGGTCAAGTTAGCCTGTCCTGACATACAGACGGACACAATTAGTGCAATTGATTTAATCATTGGAAGTGATTATTATCACTGTTTTGTGCAAAATATAGTAAGTAAACATGATGTTCACTTGCTGAAAACAGCAGGAGGCCACATGATATGTGGTCCCATTCCCTCTCAAAGTGGGAAAGAAGCTGATATTGATTCAGTGGAAAACGTGCTAGTTACGAGAATAACCGCTGATCATGTACCACAGCAAAAATTATCATTACTGGAAGAAATGAATGAACCAGTTGATAAGTTGTGGGATTTAGATGCGATAGGTATTGATGTAAATAAACCAAGCCCACAAGAGTCTCAGACTTATAACCAATATTTGGACACTGTCAAATATAAAGATGGACAGTATTGGGTTAGGTTACCATGGAAATTAAATCCACCACATCTACCTAGCAATTATCGCATGGCTTTCGGACAGATGAAAGCACAAATACATGAGCTCAGGAAGAATCCAGAGTTACTGACTGTCTATGATAATATCATACAAGAACAGTTGGACAATAAATTCATTGAGGAAATAGTCGAAGATAAGTTGAAGACAGAAGCTCATTATCTCCCGCACCATGGAGTCAGAAAAGATTCTGAAACCACTCCACTACGTGTTGTATATAATTGCAGTGCACGTGCAAATAAAGATGTAGCAAGTCTTAATGACTGTCTGATGACCGGACCCTCACTAACTGAGAAGCTTGGAGACGTGCTTATGAAATTTCGCACAAACCCATATGCCTACACGGCTGATATTTCCAAAGCTTTCTTAAGAGTAGGACTACAAGAAATAGATAGAGATTATACTCGATTCTTGTGGCCTGAAAATCCACATGATCCTCAAGGTCCTGTGAAAACTTATCGTTTCAAATCAGTATTATTTGGTGCAACATCCTCTCCATTCTTATTAGAAGCTACTCTAAATACACATTTGAAGAAATCTGAAAGTCCCTTCAAAGAAATCTTAAAGAAAAGTTTCTATGTGGACAATCTTCAAGGTACTGTGAATAAAGAGGGGGATTTGAAATCCTTATACAGAGAAGCTAACAAGGAGATGAAAGAAGCAAATATGCCTCTAAGGATGTGGAATACAAATTCAAAGCAATTAAGGGAACTTATCAAAGAAGATTTCCCTGAAACTGAAATTCCTGATTGCAACAATATGCTGGGACTTAATTGGAACACACAGGAAGATACTCTGAGTCTCAAAAAGATAAACAATAAATCATGCAGTCCACTCACTAAACGTAGTTTACTGTCAGAGGTATCACAATGTTTTGATCCTCTAGGACTCGTCTCACCAATTACCATAAAGGGTAAAATGCTTATGCAAGATGCATGGAAACTCAAAATTGGATGGGATGAGAACTTGCCTCTAGAAATGAGTCAAGCATGGGATGAAATATCCAAGGAGTTTAAACAACTTCATCAAATTAAACTTCCCAGACAAATAGGTCAAGAGGGAAACAAGTACACATTACATGTGTTCTGTGATGCGTCAACCAGAGGTTATGGCGCTGTAGCTTACATGAGTAATACTGAAGGAAGTACACTAATTACTTCAAAGGCCAGGGTCGCACCCTTGAAGGTCAGAACAGTACCACAATTGGAACTGACAGCACTCTATGTAGGTACAAAATTAGCTGTCTATCTCAACAAAGTACTTGATCATCTCACTATTGAGAAAACCGTGATCTGGAGTGATAATGAAGCAGTTCTCCAGTGGTTAAGAAATAATAAGAGTAAGTTGGTCTATGTACAGAACAGAGTAGCAGAAATAAAAGAGATGCAGAGAGATTATCTCTTTCTTCACGTCTCTACCCAAGAGAATCCAGCTGACATGTTGTCACGTGGTGTCCCACTCAAGAAATTTGTGGATAATAAATTATGGCTCCACGGACCGAACTGGCTCTCTAATGAAAATATCTGGCCTCAGCAAAAACCTCACATTATGCCAGAAGAAACAGTCTGCTTGAACACAGCAGAAATAAGTTGTGTAAATACTGCAGACACAACAGAAATAGTCATTGATGGATCTAAATACTCATCTTTGGGTAAACTCTTAAGAGTTACAGCTCTTGTCTTTAAATTCATTAAAGGAACAAAACCTGATTATGAATGTCTTGAACCCATTAAATACTGGGTGAAACTAATACAGAAAGATGTTTTCTCTACAGAATATAAATTTCTAGAAACACAAGATAAATCCCCAAAGAAACCTGTTATGATTAATTCTTTAGGACTTTATCTCGACTCAGAAAAGATTATAAGATGTCGAGGAAGAATTCATAATTCTTCACTACCTAAAGAAGCCATACATCCAATATTGATCCCCAAGAATCATTGGCTGACAAAACGTATTGTGCAAAACGCCCACAGTAACGTGTTACATGGTGGGGTAGCTGACACACTTTGTCATATACGACAATCCTACTGGATACCTCAAGGTCGACAAAGTGTGAAAAAACAAATAAAGGACTGTATTACTTGTCGTCACTACGATATGCGAGTATGTCAGTATCCAGGTCCACCTCCATATCCCTCTGAGGTGACAGGTGTAGATTATACTGGACCAATAATTTTAACCAAAACAGTTGACAAAGGTCCCATCAAGGTGTACATCTGTTTGTTCACTTGTTCTACAACTAGAGCAGTACATCTAGAAGTAGACACTGACATGTCTGCTGAAACTTTTATCAAATTATTCACAAGGTTTGCAGCCAGAAGGGGATGTCCTAGACTGATGATTTCAGATAATGCAACGAACTTTGTTGCTGGTGCTGCTTATATAAGCAAGATCTTTGATCAACCAGAGGTACAACAGATGCTGAATCAACGCAGATGTCGTTGGAGATACATTCCTCCTAAATCTCCATGGCACGGCGGATTTTATGAAAGAATGATCGGCATTGTAAAACGTTGGTTAAGGAAGACTCTTCATCGTCAGAGAATAGACTTAGAAGAATTCCGTACAGTTGTGACTGAAATAGAAAATAGAGTCAACAACAGACCTCTAACTTATGTTACCGATGATCTGGACAATTTAGAAGTGTTAAGTCCATCTCATTTACTCCATGGCAGAAGGCTCGAACCTGTTCCTCCCATGAATGATAAAGAAATCATAGAGGATCCTACTTATTTCGAACCTGAGCAACTCAGACTTAAATTCAAACACCTTAATAAAGTGATTGAACGTTGGGAGAAAATTTGGCGAGAAGACTATCTCACCTCATTGAGAGAACACTTCTATGGAGCTGGTGTTCCTGAAAATCATAAGTCCTTAAGACCTGGTGACATAGTGATTATCGACAATGATGGTCCGAGGTCCCAATGGCCACTTGGAAAAATTGTGACCATATATCCTGATGCAAATGGAATCATCAGGACAGTTGATGTTTTGAGCAAAGGTGTAGTGAATAAGCGGACAATAAATAAACTAGTGCCGTTAGAATTACACAGTGTTGAAAACAAAATTAGTGATTCTCCAGACACCACACAGACTAAAGCTGTTCAGAAAAGACAAGCAGCAGTGGTGGCGAGTGAGAAAATCAAATTAATGTTAAGTGATGAATAGTTCACCTGCAGCGAACCTCTGCCGCCCCCCAGTGTGGAGAAATTTTCTCCAGGAGGGGGGTATCAGCCCCCTTCAGCCCCCTTCAGCCCTTTCAGCCCTGAGGGGCCACTCAGAAGGGGCGAGCGTCTTGTTTACTGCTAGAGTGAGTAATTGATCACAGATGCTATGCGACGTAGTGTGACCTCTGCTCCTTGCAGCGGTGTTATAAAGTGTATTTTTATAAGAGACAGTGCATCTCTTACTTAGCAGGACAATTAAGGAAAATCCTGCTCCCACTTTATTACCATAGTAAAACTAGTGTACATTGTTGTCTATGATTAAGACAGCAAGAAACAAACATTCTGCTTTGCTTCATCGAGGAGGTGACAAGGATGCAAGGTACTAGGTCAGCGTTTTTTTTTGTGTATTAGGGCAGTGACTGCATGGAGCGCTGTGGCGTCTGGCAGACTAACTTTGACTCTACTACGAGACACTGACGCCAGGATAACCAGCAAAGGACACTGATCTGTGCGTTAGTGTGAATAAAGTGTCTCACAAAACACAATAAACTCTTAAGAGAAGTGTGATCAGCTTCTCTTGTGATACATTGTGAACAATAAAGACGAATCTTGTGGAACATAGTGTACCAGTGTGCGTTTCCTAGACAATGGAAGACGTGGACATCCAAGGACACTTCAGCTTCTATCAAGTCACCGATATCTGTCGAAGGTGTTGAGAACACCATAGCTCACGTTACAAAGAGCAAGGTATGTTACGAATTTCTTGTAGATCGGGGGATTGCGCAATTCTTGAGTCACAAGGAGTTTGTAATCAACCTATAATCAGCAGTAAGGTGTGGACTTTTGAGTCCAAACAAGTAAGTATTTCGTCAGCCATCATCGAATGAAATATGCTGGCATAACACCCCCTAGGGGTAATTTATACTTACAAATTGTATCTCTTGACAGCCCACTGTTGTGATGGTTTCGACAGCTTCTAGACCTCGTCTGCAGGGGCGGCTGTGTAGACGATTTGCTGTCATTTATCACCTAAGTGTTTATATTTATAATAAATTAAACACAGCAGGTAAGGCCAAAAATTCTCAACAAAATATATAAATATATATTATATATATATATATATATACACACACACACACACACACACACACAAACACTAATCTTTGGTCAAAGGAGACTCGAACCTTAGAACCCTGGGACAAGATACGCAGTGCTCTAACCACCCAGGCACACTGGACCAATACCTTGGCACCCAGCCATACTGGACCAATACCTTGGCACCCAGCCACACTCGCCAATACCTTGGCGCCCAGCCAACGCTAGACGTTTTGATCCAATGCAGCCAGCCTTGAGGCAGGGGGTATTAGCTATTTCATCTCATCCCCTGCATGCATCGACTGACGAGAGATTTTTACGATGTTTAGAATACGCAGAACAGGCGAAATATTCACGAACACTAATCACTGGTCGAAGGAGACTCGAGGATACGAACCTTGCGACAAAATACACAGTGCTCAAACCACGGATTACGGATTGCGAAAAGGATTTAGGAGTTCTGGTTAGCTGTAATCTAAAACCTAGACAACAGTGCCTAAGTGTTTGCAATTCAGCTAACAAAATCATTGGCTTCATAGTATGAAATATAAATAACGGAAGTCCGCAGGTTGTTCAACTCCATGTATCTTTGGTTAGGCCTCATCTAGATTATGCTGTGCAGTTTCGTTCACCGTATTACAAAATGGATACAAATGCACTGCAAAACGTACATAGGAGGATGACAAAGATGATCCCATGTATGAGAAATCTTCCCTATGAGGATAGACTGAGGGGCGCTGACTCTGCATTCTATAGAAAGGCGTAGAATTAGGGGGGATGTGATTGAGGTGAATAAGTGGAAATCAGGAATTAATAAAGGGGATGTAAACGGCGAGCTAAAAATATCTAGTATAGACAGGACACGCAACAATGGTTTTAAATTGGAAAAAATCAGATTCATGAAGGATATAGGAAAGCAGTGATTGGTAACAGAGTTGCAGATGAGTGGAACAAACTCCCGAGTAACGTCATAGAAGCTAAGACGTTTGATAGTTTTAAAAACAGGTTGGATAAGTACATGAGTGGGTGTTGGCGGGTGAGATGGACCTGACCAGCTTCTGCTACTAGGTCAGATGCCGTGTTCCTTCCTTAAGTGAATGTGACTGACCTGACTAGGTCAAGGCGTTGCCTTAAAGCCGATGGGAGAATTGGACCTACTTTATATGGGCCAGTAGACCTGCTGCAGTGTTCCTTATTTCTTATGTTCTTATGCTTGGAGGAAGTCCCCAGTGTGATGTGCACTCACAGCCAGGAAACAGGCAGTCACCGGGCCTGATGTTACAGCCCTAACCATGGAAATGAATGGTATAAAATACCGACACAATGGAAATGTAAACACATGTGCAGTTTAATGTGATCCTTGACAACGTTTCGCCAACTCAGTGGGCTTTTTCAAGTCACAAACAGATCTACCTGGGGTGGAAGGTATGCGAGTATTTATAGTCAGGCTCAGAATGTTGAGGTCAGGTGGAGAATGCGGCATCTGATGATCTACCGAGTGGGGTTATAGAGACTAGAATCTTGGGTAGCTTGGAAGGGATATTGGAAAAGATTGTGAGCAGACCTTCTGCAGTGCTCTTCAGAGTCAATAAAGGATCACATTATACTGCATTTGTGTTTATATTGCCATTGTGTCGGTATTTTATACCATTTATTTCCAAGGAGCTCATTGCTGCAGATTCTGAGTGCGCGCAGGAAGAAGCCTATAATTACACCACGTTTAGTTTTGGTGTCGTGGTGAGAGTAGAAGTGGAGAAGGTCATTTTGGTTGATGGGTTTTCGATAGACTTTAAAACGAAGTTCGTGGTCAGCTTTGCAGAGAAGAACACCAAGGAAAGGAAGAGTGTTGTCGACTTCTTCAAGTGTAAACTGGATTGAGGGCTCGACCTGGTTAAGTTTGTCTTGGAGAGCTTGAACGTTGAAGCGTCTGGGAGTTACGAGGAGAATGTCGTCAACATAACGGAGCCAGGTGACAGTCGAAGGAATAATGGAGAAACGCCGGCTTCCAGATGTTCCATGTATAAGTTCGCCAGGACGGCACTGAGTGATGAACCCATGGGTAGTTCAAAAGTCTGCTGAAAGAGGTGATTTTCGAAAGAGAAACACGTAAATCCGACACAGTTCAACAAGGTCGATGAAATCGCTGGCTGGAATAGGAAGATCAAGTGAATCGTCAATTTTCCTGCGCAGGAGATCGATGGCTTGTGTAGTAGGTACTTTGATGAATAGAGAAGTTAGGTCTGCTCACAAACTTATCCAATATCCCCTCCAAGCTACCCAAGATTCTAGACTCTATAACCCCACTCGGTAGATCATCAGATGCAGCATTCTCCACCTGACCTCAACATTCTGAACCTTACTATAAATACTCGAGTACCTTCCACCCCAGGTAGATCTGTTTGTGACTTGAAAAAGCCCACTGAGTGGGCGAAACGTTATCAATAAAGGATCACATTAAACTGCGTATGTGTTTATATTTCCATTGTGTCGGTATTTTATACCATTCATTTCCATCGTGTCAAACACTGAAGTAGAAATGGATCCTTCACACAGAGAATACCTGGACCTTTTTATAAACGTTGCTCACTTCGCAACAGACACAATTTTCTTCGTGACTGCATCCAAGAAATAGTCTTACCAAGATCTACTCCTCCAATTGCCAACATCAAACCTCCTTTCTCCGCTACAGCTCGGACCTACCTTGAAGAGTGTGCAGATGATTTGAACAATACCACAAATGAAGCTGTTCTCCATGCCAGAACACTAGGCACAGCATCCCGGGGCAACATGAACAACCGCACCGCCGAAATCATTCGCAGCGGAGTTACCACAGCGAATGTTCAACAGAAGATCAGACTTACTAGGAAACTACAAATTCTCTGCGATAATAGTCATTGGAAAAGTTTAGGAAGACCTGAAAATATTCAGTATCTTTCATCTCGTCCACTGTCAACCACAGAAACCGAAGCCCTCAGCTTAGGCCTCAAATTCGTAACAGGAATTACGAAACCAAAACAAGACCTCAATTTCATCGCCAAAAACTACAGACACAATGACTCCGACATCCAAAAAGGTTTTCTTCAAGGCATCATCTCATCAGCCATCTCTACACGCAGCTCCCCAGTCATACCTCGACGTTACATCATTGCACTTAAAGGTTTAGCAGAAGACACGACCATCAGGGTCACCACAGCTCATAAAGGAGGTGGTGTTATCATGATCACTGACGACTACAGGAACAAAATGCTCAATCTACTTAATGACCCAGATACCTACAAACCTCTCACAACTAACCAAGTGGACAACCTTACTAAAACTTTTCTTCAAAGGACTCGCCGCATTCTGAGGGACTCAGAACAAGGGAAGAAACTTCTGCACACCATACCCAGCAACCCCAGACCTGCCAGAATGTACGGCCTGCCAAAAACTCACAAGCCTGGTATCCCATTGACTCCCATATCATCGGGAATAGGCAGTGCTCCCCACCAACTCTCAGGAATTCTCGCGAAGCACCTCTCCAAACTCTTGGGCACTATCAGTCCAGCACATCTCAAACACTCGGGTGATCTTCTCAATCGCATTCGCAACATCAACATCAGGAACAAGAAACTTTCCAGCCTTGACATAACTTCCCTATTCACCAAAGTACCTACTACACAAGCCATCGATCTCCTGTGCAGGAAAATTGACGATTCACTTGATCTTCCTATTCCAGCCAGCGATTTCATCGACCTTGTTGAACTATGTGTCGGATTTACGTGTTTCTCTTTCGAAAATCACCTCTTTCAGCAGACTTTTGAACTACCCATGGGTTCATCACTCAGTGCCGTCCTGGCGAACTTATACATGGAACATCTGGATGCCGAGCGTTTCTCCACCATTATTCCTTCGACTGTCACCTGGCTCCGTTATGTTGACGACATTCTCCTCATAACTCCCAGACGCTTCAACGTTCAAGCTCTCCAAGCCCTCAATCCAGTTCACACTTGAAGAAGTCGACAACACTTTTCCTTTCCATGATGTTCTTCTCTGCAAAGCTGACCATGAACTTCGTTTTAAAGTCTATCGAAAACCCACCAACCAAAATGACCTTCTCCACTTCTACTCTCACCACGACACCAAAACTAAACGTGGTGTAATTATAGGCTTCTTCCTGCGCGCACTCAGAATCTGCAGCAATGAGTTCCTTGAATAAGAATGCACTATAATTGAACAAATATTTTCTAAACTCCACTGTCCTCGTCACTTCATCAGAGACTGCAGACGGCGGGCATTAAACATCTTCGACACACCAAGAGAAGACACTGCCGAGAAGAGATACATAGTCCTCCCCACCAACTCCATTGCCAAACAAGTTTCCAACATCTTTTCAAATACCTCATTCCAAGTATCTACCTCCACAACCACGACCATCAACGACATTACCAGTAATAGACAGGACAAGCTTTCATCCTCTGCAGGGGTATACATAATCCCTTGTAATGACTGCAGCAAATTATACGTGGGTCTGACTAAACAAGGAATGCCTGTGTACAACACCGCAATTCACACAACCATTTAATTAACTACAGAAACTCAAGACTTATCACCAGAGAAGACAACACTCAATACCGAAGAATCCTGGAATCATCGCTTATCTCTATAACCAACAATTTCAACCAGAACAATGGTTTCTATAACATAGCTGAACCACTTGCCAAGAAACTTCTTCATCGCTATCCTACATAAGAGCATAGGAATGGAAGAGCACTGCAGAAGGTCTGCTCACAAACTTATCCAATATGCCTTCCAAGCTACCCACGTCAGTGTTGACGTGTACTTGGCTCTGTGAAGACCTGTTTGCGCGCTCTCTAGAATTGAAGCAAGATGCCCTCCATCGAGCAACTTTACCAACAGCTTAAGGAAGAATTGAGGTTGGCGAATATGGAAATTCGGCGACTGACCGAGGAAAACAAAAAGATTCCGAGTAGTCCTCCTGTTTTGAGTCCTCAGGTCAAGAAGGGAAACTGGTCAGTGGCTGGACAGCAGGGAAAGAACTTGACGATCAAGAAGACGAATGGAAAGGTAGAAACGATGAAGAAGAAAGAGACTGCCGTGGAAACTGTTGTGGAAACATCCAATACATTCTCAGTGCTACCCGACGAATGAGAGTCGACTACTGGGAACATCACGACGAAAGACATTAAGGAAGGTAAGAATATTGTTGTTGTTGGGGATAGCCAAGTTAGGTATATGGATAGGGCGTTCTGCTTGAAGGACAGGAGTAGGAGACAGAGAGTTTGCTTTCCTGGGGCTGGGACGGAGGATATTGTTAGCCGTCTGGATGACATCATGATAGGTAATGGGAGCAATCCTATTATCTGTCTCAGTGCTGGAGGCAACGATGTTGGCAGACGTAATAGTGAGGACCTGATTAGCAGGTATAGGTCAGCAATAGAAATAATTAGAAGGGTGGGAACCCTGTCATATGTGGTATTTTGCTAAGGAGGGGAGTTGAAAATGAATGGTTGTCCAGGGCAATTGGTGTCAATTGCTGGCTGGACAAATACTGTAAGGAAAATGCGGTAACATTCATTGACAAATGGGACCTCTTCTATGGCAGAAATGACATGTATGCTAGGGATGGGGTTCACTTATCTAGGTGTGGGGTGGGAGCACTGGCAACTGCAGTGGAGGGAGCAGTTAGGACTTTAAACTAGGAATAGTTAGTGGTATGGGTTTTGGCAGGAAAACAGTGAAGTCCCAGTGTAGTAATATTACGAGTTCTAGGGGAACTAGTAATAATAAGAACGAGATAGATATTGAAAAGCCAGGGACCTTGGGTGATAAGGACAGTAATAGGTTTAGTAGAAAAATAGAAATGAGCAGGAAGGGTAAAGAGAAAGGATAGTCTTTCAATGTTTATTATGCTAATTGCCGTAGTGCTAGGAATAAGATGGACGAGTTGAGATTAGTTGCTAGTGTAGGTAACATTGATGTATTTGCCTTAACTGAGACGTGGTTTAATTCAAAAAGTCGGGACATGCCTGCGGAATGTCATATTCAGGGTTTTAAATTGTTCCAAGAAGATAGAAGTATTGGGAGGGGGGGGGGGTGGCATTGTATGTCCGAGATCGCTTGAACTGTTGCATAAAAACGGGTATTAAGTCTGAAGTAACACATACAGAGTCTGTTTGGATAGAATTTTCAGAGGGGCATGAAAAACTGATTTTAGGAGTGATGTACCGTCCCCCAAACTTAGATAGGGACCAAGGGAAACTACTATGGGAGGAAATTGTTAAGGCCACAAGGCACGATAATGTAGTAATTCTAGGAGACTTTAACTTTAGTCATGTTGATTGGAATTTCTTGACTGGGAATTTAGAATCATACGACTTCTTATAAGTATTTCAGGATTGTTTTTTGAAGCAGTTTGTGACAGAACCTAAAAGGGGAAATAACCTGCTTGACTTAGTTATGGCAAACAATGAATCCCTTGTTAATAATTTAGAAATTTCAGAGGAACTGGGTGCTAGCGACCACAAATCAATTACATTTAGCATTGAATGGAAGTACGATAGTAGCGATAACTCAGTAACAGTCCCAGATTTTCGCTTAGCAGATTACGATGGGCTTAGAGAACACTTATCATCTGTTGACTGGGGTAACGAAGAGAGCTATCAATATGACAGTTTTCTGAACACTATACATGCTGCTCAAAGAGCGTTTATCCCATATAAAGAAATTAGATCAAATAGAAATGACCCAAAATGGATGAATAATAGGCTGAAATATCTACTAGGGCATAAGAAAGGAATTTATAGGCGTATCAAAAGCGGTGAGGGTCATCTTATGAATCAGTATATTGACATTAAGAGGGACATTAAAAAGGGGATAAGAAAAGCTAAAAGGGACTATGAAATTAAAGTTGCTAGGGATTCTAAAACTAACCCAAAAAGTTTTTTCCAGGTCTATAGAACAAAAGTTAGAGATAAGATAGGTCCCCTTAAAAATAACTATGGGCACCTTACTGACAAAGAGAATGAAATGTTCTTGATTTTAAATAATTATTTTCTCTCAGTTTTTACACAGGAAGACACTAACAATATTCCAGTAATTAATTTTTACAGTGGGCTAGAAGAAGAAAAATTATGTAACATCACAGTCACTAGTGAGGTGGTTGTGAAGCAGATAGACTGAAGCAAAATAAGTCGCCGGGTCCTGATGAGGTTTTTTCAAGGGTTCTTAAGGAATGCAAAATGGAACTCTGTGAACCATTAACTAATATTTTTAATTTATCTCTTCAAACAGGTGTAGTGTCTGATATGTGGAAGATGGCTAATGTAACTCCTATTTTTAAAACAGGGGACAAGTCGTTACCGTCAAATTACCGCCCAATAAGCCTGACCTCAATTGTAGGCAAATTACTAGAGTCAATTATAGCTGAGATTATAAGAAGCCATCTCGATAAGCATAGCTTGATTAATGATACTCAGCATGGATTCACAAGAGGCCGGTCTTGTCTAACTAATTTATTAACTTTCTTCAGTAAAGCTTTCGAGGCTGTTGACCACAATAAAGAATTTGATATTATTTACTTAGGTTTTAGTAAGGCTTTTGATAGAGTTCCGCACCATAGACTGTTAAAGAAAGTGGCAGCTCATGGCATTGGGGGAAAAGTGCTCTCGTGGATCGAGTCATGGCTCACTGACAGGAAGCAGAGAGTGTTCATAAATGGGGTTAAATCCGAGTGGGGATCTGTAACAAGTGGCGTTCCACAGGGATCAGTCTTGGGCCCGTTGTTGTTTATAATATATATCAATGATCTTGATAAGGGAATTACTAGTGATATGAGCAAATTCGCCGATGACACAAAGATAGGTAGGATAATTGATTCAAACGTAGATGTTATGGAACTTCAGGAGGATTTAAACAAACTCTATTCTTGGTCAGAAAAGTGGCAGATGCAGTTCAATGTAGATAAATGCAAGGTTCTGAAGCTTGGGAGTGCCCATAACCCTAGTACTTATAAGTTAAATGATGTAGAACTTAGCCATACAGATTGCGAAAAGGACTTGGGGGTTATGGTGAGCAGCAACCTTAAACCAAGACGGCAATGCCTAAGCGTACGTAATAAGGCAAATAGATTACTGGGATTTATATCAAGAAGTGTAAGCAACAGAAGTCCAGAGGTCATACTGCAGCTTTATACATCATTAGTAAGGCCTCACCTAGATTATGCAGCTCAGTTCTGGTCTTCGTATTACAAAATGGACATAAATTCGTTAGAAAACATTCAGCGTAGGATGACTAAATTAATACATAGCATTAGAAATCTTCCTTATGAAGAAAGATTGAAGACTCTTAAGTTACATTCACTTGTTAGACGAAGAATGAGGGGAGACCTGATCGAAGTGTATAAGTGGAAGATAGGTATTAATAAAGGGGATATTAATAAGGTCTTGAGGATGTCTCTCCAAGAGAGAACCCGCAGTAATGGATTTAAATTAGATAAGTTTAGATTTAGAAAGGACATAGGAAAGTATTGGTTTGGAAATAGGGTAGTTGATGAGTGGAACAGTCTACCTAGTTGGGTTATTGAGGCTGGGACTTTGGGTAGTTTCAAATCTAGGTTGGATAAGTACATGAGTGGGAGGGGTTGGATTTGAGTGGGACTTTCACATCAGAGCTTATTCTTGGGTGGCATTGAAAATTGGGTTGGGCAAATGTTTTTTTTAGTGGGATGAATTGTAAAGGACCTGCCTAGTATGGGCCAGCAGGCCTCCTGCAGTGTTCCTCCTTTATGTTCTTATGTTCAAGATTCTAGACTATAACCCCACTCGGTAGATCATCAAGTGCAGCATTCTCCACCTGACATCAACATCCTGAAACTGACTATAAATACTCGCGTACTTTCCACCCCAGGTAGATCTGTTTGTGACTTGAAAAAGCCCACTGAGTGGGCGAAACGTTGTCAGTAAAGGATCACATTAAACTGCATATGTGTTTATATTTCCAACCCTAAGCATGTTGGCAACCACTTTTTCAGTGATGGGGCCATCCCAACTTGACTGTAGGCAGTGATACATTAGGTTTTGGTGCTGGAACAGCAAGAGTCTCCTCCTCCATTATGGCACTGGCGTAGCTAGGTCCGGTATTCCTGTAGTCACTGAGGCTGTCCCGAAGTATTTGTCTTATTAACTGGTTTAATGCTATGGAAGATGGTACATATATTATTTATAATTTTCAATACATCTCTCTATTCACGACAAGAAACCTTCTGACTTTCTTTGTGAGAAATATTAATTAGTGGAAAAATAAACTGATAACGAAAAAAACAAAAGAAAGGTAAAATACATACTAAGAAGTAATTTATTATTTGTAGCAAATAAACCTAGGGTAAAGGAAAAAGAGAAATAAAAATATACTGAATAAGAAAATATAAATATTAATATAATAAACATTAACATGAAAAACATTAATGTTTAAAAGTTGATATAGCCCTCAAAGTTAAAAATCAATAATGTTAATGTATCTAGAAAGATGAGAGCAGCTCGATGTCCCAGGCAGCTCACTAGCATGCCACTGATGAGCTACGTGGAAGTTAATCACAAGATTGAGATATAGCTCTGTTTACGTATGTAGTCAACAAAAAAATATTTGTCTAGGACCAAATCATATCTAGACACCTAGTTTATAGTAATAAAGAACCGTTCTATTCTAGCTCTTTCTGCACATGTGACCAAGCCATGACATGAGCAGCGCACGAAGGGTGATGGGAGGTGAAGTTTATCTGGAGTTTATCTGGAGAGAGTTCCGGGGGTCAACGCCCCCGCGGCCCGGTCTGTGACCAGGCCTCCTTAGGTCAGTGTCCCAGGATGCGACCCACACCAGTCGACTAACACCCAGGTACCCATTTTACTGATGGGGAACATAGACAACAGGTGGAAAGAAACACGTCCAATGTTTCTACTCTGGCTGGGAATCGAACCCAGGCCCTCGCCGTGTGAAGCGAGAGCGTTAACCACCAGGCCACCGGTGAGGAGACAAAAGTCACCTCTCCTGAGGAAATTAAGGGGGAGAAGAACAGACGAGAAACCCCTAAGAGTAGAGAGGAAAGAAGGCAGGGAAAGAAACACAGAAACGATTAAGAGAATTCGCTCACTAGATGGCACCACATATCTTCAGAAAACTGTTGCAAATAAACATTGTCTACCTTTGTCCCTTAGGTAAAGAAATATGATCCTTACATACATAAACGGACACAAACAAACCCAATATCTTCACCAGGTTTGTTCTCGAAAGTTTTAGATACGATAGTTTGAGAAGGGATATTGGGACACTTCAAGAGAAAAAAAATCCTTGCAGAAAACCTGCACGGACTTAAAAGTGTGAAAATCCTGTACAACTAAGTTACAGTAGTTTAATGACATACTGAGACGAAACTAAATAGACTTAGCTGAACGGATTGCTTTCCAAGAAGACTGCATCTTCTTGGAAAGAATTTGACACTGTAAAACACCACATATTAGTCTACAAATTAGAAGAGCAACAAAATTTAAAGACAGAGTGCTCCAGTTGGTCGGGGAGTACAGTATGGGATGACATCAGAGGAGAGTAGGGACTCCAGGTCTTCATGTATCAATACTAAAACCTTTTAGATGGGTTTGAATCATATGTCTCTGTTTGCCGATGTAAAGCTAATGCGATGAATATGAATAGTAGAGGATATCATTTCAGGGACGTCTCGATAGACTTGAGATATGTTCAAACAAGTGACTTCTCTAGTTCAACCCGTACAAATGCAGAATCATGAAACTGGAAAAGGAAAGGGCAGCCAGATACACAGTAAAATAAGGGCAGAGATATGTTCTAAATGTCACACAGAGAAAAGGATCTGGTAGCGAATTTAGCACAAATCATGTTTCCAGAAATGCACGAAAACCGTATAGCTTCAGTGGGATGTGCAACATTAGTAAAGCTCAGAAAATCATTTAGGAATACGAGTAAAGAATTTTTCAGAATCCAGTATACGACATTCATGAACCCAGTCATTGACTATGCATGGAACATAGAGCCCGCACATGGTCAAGGATGTATAGAAACTCGAAAAAGACCCAAGCTTTGTAATCAGACTAGGGCTAAAAGGAGAGGATGAAGGAACTAAACCTGACGACTTTAGCAAAGAAAAGGACATGGGGTGACATGATTACAAAACAAGAAACATAACGGGAATTGTTACGGCAGTTATGCAGTGGACTACACTGCTCATTAGTGAAGTTAAAGAGGCGGTGCCTGGAGCTAAGTCTCAAACCACGAAAAAACAATTTGGTAAATACACACACTAACACAATCCCACACAATACGCATACACGCACAAACACGCGTAAGCACTAACACACATACAGACACATACGCACACACACAGATACAATAGACACAGATACACAACAGACACAGACACACATTATTACACAATGTTGTAAACAATTGTGCATAAAAGAAACGCTCCATATATAATGTCATTTTCCGGGATTTATTCTGAAACCAGACGCGTATTAATCCTGAAGAATAGCCAGGACTGGACAGGGGCAGGTGAGGTGTATTTATTAGTTACTACGAGAAGAGCGGCGGCTGGAACAAGTCGTCTCGGTGTTGTGTAGGTATGTGGGTGGAATTTTTGGCCAAGTCTAGGCTATTGGTTACTTTATTGTTGTTATACTCTCACTCTTTTCCTTTAAGGCCCTAGCGTGTGCAAGAGCCTGTGTTTTGGAGAGTAAATATAACGTTTTAACTGCGGGCTAAGTAGCCGGCAGGTAAGAGGACAGGGTGTCATAGAGCCTCCCTCTTTATATATTTTGGTTTACTCACTATAGTAGCATTGTGCTAGTGAGCTAATGTGAGTGAGTGAAGGTGCACTGTAGTGGGGCGATTTGGTATGTAGAGAGTAGGCTGTCTGCTGTATTTGTAAGCTTACTATTAATATATTTTTATGTATGTTAGTTTTTGTGCCCTTCCTGTTAATAATTATTGACTTCACACTTAATGTGAAGGTACAGGCTGGCCCTAGGTTCGTTTATGTGGAGTAATTTAAAATGCCCTTAGACTTGGCAGGTTTACTCCTAGCAGCCAGGATTTTTATTTTATGTTAGGCAGTAAAGAGCGTAACATGGGGACCTGTATCTGGGAGAATTATTAACTTTCGAATGATAATTCACATTTGAAACCTGTAGAGTCAATATTTAAAGGAAGGATTTATTATAAAGTATTAATAGTAATAACTTTTTTCAGGTGCAATTAATATAATTTTTTCTTCCTCAATTTGTATATGCAACTTTAATAATTTACGGAGTTATTTAATAATAATAAATCTTTGTGAATATAATAATAATTCAGTGTACCTATGTGCTTTGCTGTATCATTTATTATTATATACAAGCAATTTCTGCTGTAATAAGCCAGTGTTTTGTGCAATTAATTTGCTGGATGTCTGTAAGCAGTAGAGATTTTAGTGCTGACAGGGATCTGGGATGAGATCCTGGATCAAACCCCACTGCTAATAATAAGAGTAATGAAGCATATGTTTTAAGACTAAAGCTAGCTCTAATTATAGAACGGAAAGCTCTGAGGAAGACTGAACGTACTAAAATCCAGGAAGAGAAAAAATTTAGAAATATTTATGGCTACAGAGAGAGACTGAGTGTGCTGCTTCACAAAATGGGACAGGTAACAGGGTAGACATATTTAATTTGTTTAAGGCAGTTAAGTTTGAGCCAATATTTGAAGTAAAAGATACTGATAATTTTTTTTTTATTTGAAAAAATAGCAAAATCCCAAAAGTGGTCAGACAGTAACTGCACCACATCAGCAAAAACCCATTTAATTGGTAAAGGGATACAAGCTTTTTGTTCTCTAGAGGTGCATGAATTTTCAGATTATGAGAAGATGAAGGATCTTGTGTTATTGGCTCATCAGATATTGCCAGAGAAGTACAGGTAGTAGTTTAGAGGTTTAAAATTTCAGGAAGGACAATCCTTGGTGAATTGGTGGTAAGACAATTTCCGGTGCAGGAAATCATGGAACAGATAGAAAAGTCCAGTTCCCCAAGGACAAGGGACCCAGTCTACTTCAGTTGGGCATGGTGCTTTTAAATTTATAATTGTACTTACTGTAATAAGAAGGGTCACTAAAGCAGTATTGCAAAGATGCGTAAGGGCCAGACTGCTGTACAGAACTCTCAAATAAGTACCCCAGTTACACATGCAGTAGCTTGTATTGCAGTTTTACCCTAGAGTACGCCAGAAAGTTCAGCTGTTTTAGACCCTTGGATGAAGGTCTTTTCCAGTCCACAGTGACCTTGCACCAAAATGAAGGTAGGGTAGAAGATATGTTTTTAAGGGACGAATATAGCACATTCTCGTCACTAAGCAAGGATGTATTACTAGTGTCTGAAGATACTTACTCTGGAAAAGATATTTTTTAAAATGGATTTCAGGATCCACTGTTTGGACTCCTGTTCATTGATTGTGGCTGGAGTCTGTTTGTCAGTCTGGGTACCTTCCTGTAGGTATTGCAGAAGATTTTTTTCCAGGTGTTGACCTACTACTAGGCAACAATGTAATAGGTCTCCTGAAAAGTGAGGAATGTTTGGTTTGGAGGGACCCTGATTTACAAGGTTTTAAGGTAAAAACTAAAGCTGCTGTGACTAAAAAAAATTTCATTGTGTACTATGACTAACCTTGATCTTTCTACTGACTGTGGTGACAGTTTGGGTCTGGGGAGCCTGTTCATGGAGTCTGACCTGCAGGAGACTCTAGGCAGTAATGAACCAGCCCAGGTCAAATGCGGTTTCGGGGGGCTCTCAGTTCTGGCATGGGGATGAGTACCCTGATTCGGAAGTAGCTGGTTGAAGTCCAGGGATGTAGTGGCTCCCTGAAGGCTGTTCAGTTGCCAGTTGTTACAGAGGAAGTGGTTCCCAAATTTAACAAATGTTTCTATTACAGAGTATGTGACCAAGCAGTCACATCAGAGCCACATGAGGATAAAGTCCTGAATATTTTACAGATTCCCAGTGGGGATATTTCAGTATTGAGAAAAGAAAGCTGGATAATAAATGTTTACCAATCACTTATCTTTTTACCAGGTTACCAGAGTTTATACTCCTTAATAATTCTGTGTTTGTAGTTTTGAGATATGTGGTGAAATATTTTTGTTAGACTTTGCACAAGCCAACTAGTAGTCAAATTTCATAAAATTTCATGTAGTTTTGAGACGTACGTAAGAAACAATCTAGCATTATCTATCACTCTGAGAGTCAAAGGAGAGTAAAGTGGTTACACCAGTCTCTGAGGACGATGCATGTTTGTTGTACCCAGTACCAGAAGAACTGGGATGAGGGTATTCCCCTCCTTTTAATTATTAGCCGTGCGGGGGAAGCACTCTGGTATCATTAAGTCATGAGCTAGGTGAGGATGGTGATGATTTCCCCTCGAAGTTTTTTCTCAGTTTCAGAGACTGGCTAAGATGAGGTGGATGGCACCAGTGAACCAGCCTGCCAGTCTGACCAGGATGACGTGGGACCATGAGGTGGTGCTACATGATCTGGAGGCTTGACAGGTGGTGTTGGTACTGGAGCCGGCTCCTGGGAACTCTGAGTAGTGAATGGTAACTGCTGGGGGATGAGATTTGTGATGAAAATAAAAACCACACACCCGATCAGAAAAATGTATTTGGTCATCTTTATCATCAGTCTGAAATGAGTAATATTATGAAAGGTAGAGTACAAGGTTTTGAAAAGTGTATTTTTAATGTTGGTGTGGAAAAACTTGATGCTTCGGCTCAGCCATCTTGAAACTTTGCAAATGAGTTTTATGACGTTAGAAAAGGGGAATGAATCCCCATGAGCTAAATGTAGCTGAGCAAATTTAGCAGGTTTTGGGTAGAATAAACTTAGTTGAAAAGTGGTGTATAAAGTTATGGGGAGAGATGTATGTGGTAGAAGAGGTGAAGTTTTTTTACATTTTCACCGTACTCAGCGAGTCAGTGGACATCGCCGACATCTGTCGCACCGTCACCGTAGACGTTTACAGAAAACGTATTATGCCTATTATTCAGGAATAAGTTATTGACATTTTTTTCCTGTGTCATGATTTTTACACATATTATTCAGGGATGATCGTTCTACTTAGATATAACGGGGATTTGACATTTCGTCAAACGTAGGTTGTTTTAGAATTATTTAGACCTCTATCTTTCATTTGATGTCAACCAGAATATTGTACATCTCACCAGTTTTGTAAAACTGGTCGACGTTTATGCCCTATAGAATAGGACACTATTTATATTTTCTATCTTTTAAGGAAAAAGTCACTACAAACAGTGTGCAGGTTTCAAATGATACTTAAATCACAGTAAAATTTTTCATTGAAATTGGACAAAAAACAACAAAAATAATTTAAATCATTGTCGCTCCCTTCATGCACCAACATGTTAGAGAGACTACCAGGAACAGAGAGAACGGCATGAACCACCTTTACTGGTCCTTCTGTTCTTCCTGAGTGGTTCAGACATAAGGGATATTACATATGAAAGGCCCCACTGTACTAGTGACTACATGGTTCTGAATTTTGAATACCATGTGAAAAAAAATAGCATGGGAAGGATGTAAGAAGCAAAATTTCAAAAGAAGAGACTACAGAAGCACTAGGCAATTCTCAGTGGGGTGTTGTAAGACAGGTAAAGAGATAATGGAGTATGTGGCGATGAGGCAAAGGAGATATTCGTACCTAGGAGCTAAAAATAGCGATAGGAATAACAGTGTGGTTTGTGCTGCGGTTCAGAGGGGCTAACACGAAACGCGAAGAGAAAACATGGAAAAGTGTGCACCAGACTCGGTACATACAACTGAGTATAAGGTGAAGAAGATTACATAATATATCTCTGTGGATCTTGAGAGAGGGAGAAAAGTTACTATATGTACCTCTAGAAATAACCCTCAACAAGTCAATCGAGTTAGGGCAACTGCAGGTGTAGAAAACTATATTTATAGTCCCAATTTATAAGAAAGGAGTCAAAGAGGTAGTGTTAGCCTACAGGCCAGTGCCACTGGCATGGATGGTATGTAAGGTAAAGGAGATTATCAGAATTGCAGTGGAGCAGCTAGAAAAGAGTAGGTTCATTAATGAATCTGGCACGGCTTTAGAGATTGTAAATCCTGTGTCACAAACCTACTGGAATTCTATAAGAGGGTAACGGATGTAATGCAGGAGAGAGAGCAATGGGTAGATTGCATTTTATTGGACTGTAAGAAGATTTTTGAAACTTGTACAAACTTGTACAAACGCTAGAGCACTGTGAAGGAATAATTGGGAAGGCACTAAAGGGGACTGAGTCATAGGTACCAGGATGAAAACAACTATTGATTGCCCGTAAAAAAAAATGTCGGAATGGATGCATGGGACGAGTAGGTGCCCACAAGGATCAGTAGAAGGATAGTACCAATTTCTTGTATGTGTGAATGACCGTGTGGAAGGCAGAGAGTCAGAAGTACTATACCTGTTAGCACATGATGTGAAAATAATGAGGAAATACGAAGAGACGAGGATGAGAAAAGACTTTAAATGGATCTGGACATCTACAGATCTGGCATGACAAGTGTTTTCTCAAATTTAACTCCAGCAAGTGCAAAGTTATGAAGTTTGGTGAAGGGCTAAGAATTCCACAGATAGGTTATAGACTCACTTAAGTAGAAGGACCTTGGAGTGAGTAGTGTACTGCAGCATATGCGCGGCTGGCAAAACTTACTCTTAATTTTATAACTCTAAGTATGGAGTCACTCACGACATGGAATCATTCATTTTGGGCACTGTAACGCCAGTCCGAAATATGTTCAAGATTGCCCAGAGACTGGATAAAAGTCCATAGATTTTCAATGACACTACTCGCGGTGCTCAGGTGTGAATCTAATGAGGAAAGGGAAAGGAACGTAAGCTGATGACACTAGAGGAAAAATGGGCCAGGAAGGATATGGTACCGACGTACAAAATACTGAGATAAATTGAGAAGATAGATGCCAAGCACAGATGAGTCAGCGATGTTATGAAATATTTTTGCAGTTTTGGAGTAGACAAGAAGTGAAATGACCTGGAGACTGGAGTAGAATAAGCAGCATCCATATACAACTTTAAGAGTATATAAGATAAGGTTCTAGCCAGGAGAAAGTGAACACATTAATGACCGGCAGAGAGGTATGATAGGAGCTATGACTAGATCCTGTAACCATATATAAGTGAGAAAATATAGGTGTGTGTGTGTGAGTACTCAATTAATTGTAGTTGAAGGGGTCGTGTCACAGCTCCTGGTCCCGCCTCTTCGCTGATCACTACTAGATCCACTCTCTCCCTACTCCATGAGTTTCATCGTATCTCTTTTTAAAGCTATATATGGATCATGTCAGTACTACCTCACTCTCCAGATTGTTCCACTTCTGGACAACTCTGTGACTAAAGAAATATTTCCAAGCATCCCTGTGGCTGAAGAAATACTTCGTAACATCCCTGTGACTCATCTGAGCTTTCAACTTCCAGTTATGACCCCTTGTTGCCGAGTCCCATCTCTGAAACATTCTGTCCCTATCCACCTCGTATTTTCCTCACAGTATTTTATATGTCGTTATCATGTCTCCCTTATCCCTCCTGTCCTTCAGTGTCCTCAGGTTGATTTCCCATAACCTGTTCCCGTATGTCATACCCCGTAGTTCCGGGACTAGTCTTGTTGCAAACCTTTTAATTTTCACAAATTTCTTGATTTACTTGACCAGCTGTGGGTTCCATTCTGGTGCTGCATACTCCAATATGAGCTTGACATATACGGCATATCGAGTCTTGAATGATTCCTTACTCAGGTGTCGAAACTCTACTCTTATGTTTGGCAGGCTGCCATATGCTGCAGCAGTTATTTGGCTGATATGCTCGGTATGATACCCACCTCAAAACCGAGTGATTTTTGCAGCCTTTGACCACCTAGTATATACTCCGTCTGCGGTTTTCTTTGACCTTCCAAATCTTCATGACTTTGCGCTTCGTAGGATTAAACTTAATGATCCACTTATCGGACCAGGTTTGCAGCCTGTCAAGATACCTTTGTAGTCCTACCTGATCCTCATTCGCTTCACATCGTTTGCAAACAGAGTCACGTATAAAGCTCTCCCTTCCACCATGTCATTCACAAATACCAGAAATAGCCCTGGCCCTAGGACTGACCCTTGTGGAACCCCATTCATCATAGATGCCTACTCTTACACCTTGCCACGTACCATCACTAGTTTCCATTTTGTTAATTACTCCCTGATCCATTGCAGTCCCTTTCCTGCTATTCTTCCCAGTTCTTCTAGCTTTTGCACTAATGTCTTGAGCAGAATTGTTTCGAAAGCCTTCTTACAGTCCAAGAAAATGCAGTCTACCCACCCCTCTCTCTTCAGTCATACTTCTGTTATCTTAACATAAATCTCCAGTTGGTTTGTGACAGCATTACCCCTCGTGAAACCGTGCTGATTCCCTTCTAAGTGTTCAACCACTCATCTGATAAACTTCTCCATGATTTTACATACATGTCAGTGACAATTGTCTGAAGTTTAATGATACCTGTATGTGTCCTTTATTAAAAATTGAGACTACATTTGCTATCTTCCACACCTCGGGTAGCTGCCCCATTTCGATAGATGTGTTGAAGATTGTTGTTAGTGAAACATACTGTCCCTGTGTTCTCTCTCTCAGGACCCATGGAGAGTTGTTGTCTGGCCACACCGCCTTAGAGTTATCTAGCAATCTCTTTACCTGCTCTTCGGTTGTGTGTAGTGTGTCCAACATTTGTTGGTGTACGTTTCCATCCACGTTTACTGGACGCCATCTGTCTCCACTGAAAATACCTCCCCAAATCTCGTGTTAACCTTGTCACTTGCTCGTTAATCGTTTCTAGTGATCTCCCCTCCTCCCTTCCTCAGCCTGATTACCTGATCCTTGTCTGTTTTCCTCCTGACTTGTCTGTGCAACACATTTTGGTCAGATTTGGCTTTCGATGCTGTCATTTTCGTCTTGCCGCTTGGCCTCCCTCCTTATGCACGCATATTTGTTTCTGGTTATTTGGTTCATCTCCTTATTTCTCTGGGTCCTTTGTCTTCTATTTATTTTTCATGTGTGGCACTATTAGCTTTCGCCTCTCTACACCTTCGAGTGAGCCAAGAGCTCGTTTTGGTCTTCCCATTGATTCTGTTGAACTTGGGTACGTACATCTCCTCTGTCTCGCAGCAATTTGTGGTCACGTGTTTCATCATTTCATTTACTGTCCTTCCATCAAGTTTCTTTCCCTACTCTGCCTCGTGCAGGAATTGCCTCAGGCCTGTTTAGTTTCCTCTTATGTAGTTTTCTTTTATTGTCCTTCTCGTGCTACTGCTCTCTCCACTGTTAACTCTACAATTGGTCTCTAGTTCTGAGGGACCTTACATATGAGACATCCCTAATGTCTGAACTACTCGAGGTGAATACGAGGTCCAGCCTTGTTGGTTCATCCTCTCCTCTCTCTTTTTGGCCGTTTCCCTACATGAGGTTTTCCAGCACTGCCTCAATCATCTTAGCCCTCCACATTTCTGATACCCTGTGTGGCTCCAGGTTTTCCCAGTCTTTGAAATTACCCACAACTTGTTACTTTGCCCTTCCCATATGAGCCATTCTGGTCACCCCAGTTAGTGTATCCACCATTGTTCTGTTGTTCTCATCATACTCGTGTCTTGGCCTCATAATATTCTGTGGTGGATTGTACATCACTGCAATCACCACCTTGGGACTCCCCCAGTCTGAAATGTTCCTACTATGTAGTCCCTTGCTTCCCCTCTCTCCATTCCTCCCAACTCCTCAAAACTCACCTGGTTTTGCACGAGCAGTACAACTCCTTCCTCCCCTCTGCTCCCTCTATCTTTCATATGGGTCTGTTATCCAGTTGGAAAGATCGCTTCAGTCATCTTCCCTGTTCGCTTAATTTCCATGAGTGCTGTGATGTCTGGGGATGCCTCCATGATTTTTGTCTGCCACTCTTCACTTATTTCCATCTGCATTGGTGTACCATACACTCGTCTTCTTTTCCATTACTGTTTTATGAGGATTTATGAGAGCTGAGGGAGTGAGAGACAGCAAAGAATATTATGGGAGGCTCATGTGAAGATACAGTTTGTGCTGAGGGGAAGGGGGGCGGAGTGTGGTTTATTTCGGGTTTGTTTGTTTGGATATGGTGGGGTGAAGGTGTTGGGGTATTCTGCGGGTGGTTGTGCATATGGTTGTGTTTGCTGGTCCTCCTTATTCTGGGATTCCCAGCATGTCTCTATCCTTGACTCTCTTTTCTTCTCCTTGCATCTTTGTACCGTCTCTCTCAGTTTCTGCCATTCTGTTTCTGTTGTTTCACAGTCGAGGTACACCCACTGGCATTTTGATGAGTTCTTTAGCTGTGGTTTCTGCTACAGGATCCTGAGTCACACTGTCCTGTCTTAAAAAATCAAGTTGATTGGATAATTTTTCCCCTTTCGAAATGCCCATTATTCTATGAAAATTTGTTAGCTTAGTCATGGCCTCCTCTCATTTTGTTTGATGATTTTTTCAAACCTATTTTTCTCTCCATGTCGCCTTTCTTTTTGTATGTCATCACTTCGGTCTTCGGCTCTGAATAAAAACTGACCTCTCCCTCTTTTGTTCCCATTTCATTTCCCTTCGTATCTCTACGTCCAATTGAAGCATCTACATTGCTGTTTCCCTTAATTCCTGATAGCGCCTCTGCAAGGGAATTATCTTCTTCCTTTTCTTCATTTCCCTTGTTGACCATTGTTCCTGTACCCAACTGCATGACCTTTCCACTCCTCAACATTTTCTGTGCCCCCTGTGGCCTGATAGGACCTCTTGCCTGATAAGGTCTCTACAAAGAAATTGTCTCCTTCCTTATCCTCAGTGCCCTCACTGGTCACTGATGTTCTTCTCCTCATGCCATGGCCCGTCTGTTCTTCGGCTGTATGTTCCAGTTCTGCAGCTTCATATTGCAGCTTTCACGTCTTGGTCTCTATAGCCATCCTCTCCTCGATTCTATTGCTAAACTTATCTGGCCTGTTTGTGTGTGTACTCACCTAGTTGTACTCAGTTGAGGTTGCGGGGGTCGAGTCCGAGCTCCTGGCCCCGCCTCTTCACTGATCGCTACTAGGTCACTCTCCCTGAGCCGTGAGCTTTATCATACCTCTGCTTAAAGCTATGTATGGATCCTGCCTCCACTACATCGCTTCCCAAACTATTCCCCTTACTGACTACTCTGTGGCTGAAGAAATACTTCCTAACATCCCTGTGATTCATCTGCGTCTTCAACTTCCAACTGTGTCCCCTTGTTACTGTGTCCAATCTCTGGAACATCCTGTCTTTGTCCACCTTGTCAATTCCTCTCAGTATTTTGTATGTCGTTATCATGTCCCCCCCCTATCTCTCCTGTCCTCCAGTGTCGTCAGGTTGATTTCCCTTAACCTCTCCTCGTAGGACATACCTATTAGCTCTGGGACTAGTCTTGTTGCAAACCTTTGCACTTTCTCTAGTTTCTTCACGTGCTTGGCTAGGTGTGGGTTCCAAACTGGTGCCGCATACTCCAATATGGGCCTAACGTACACGGTGTACAGGGTCCTGAATGATTCCTTATTAAGATGTCGGAATGCTGTTCTGAGGTTTGCTAGGCGCCCATATGCTGCAGCAGTTATTTGGTTGATGTGCGCTTCAGGAGATGTGCTGGTGTTATACTCACCCCAAGATCTTTTTCCTTGAGTGAGGTTTGTAGTCTCTGGCCCCCTAGACTGTACTCCGTCTGCGGTCTTCTTTGCCCTTCCCCAATCTTCATGACTTTGCACTTTATGGGGTTGAAATCTCCCACTATTGTTCCATCCTTTTCCACTGCTCCTCCATCCACTCCTCCCTACCAGAACCATTCTCATCTGATCCTTGGTTCCTGCGAGTCCCCACCATTTTTTTTTTTGTGAGAGAAGAGAGAAGGGAAAGGTAGAAGGAGAGAGAGAGGGGAAGAGTGAGAAGGGAAAGGGGGAGAGTGTGAGAGGGGGAAAGAGAGAGAAGGGAAGGGAAGGAGAGGGGGAGAGTGTGAGAGGGGGAAAGAGAGAGAAGGGAAGGGAAGGAGAGGGGGAGAGTGAGAAGGGAAAAATGGGGAAGAGAAAGTGAGAGTG